>NC_136825.1:10375865-10463365 GCF_951394365.1 Tetrao urogallus | reverse complement strand
AAAATATGAAAAAGCAACCTATGCAAGTCAATCTGAAGGGTACAAACAAATTGGAATTAGACCAGGACACCAGGGCTAATTTCCACCATCCTATAAAAAGTACACGATAACTTTAGGGATGACAAATGGTCAAAATCCCAGTGTTATGTCTTATCCAGCTGAAAGCTGACATCTCCAGCAATGCTGTCCATTAACACCATGCTGGTGAACTTGTATTGACTCCAAAGGCAGAGTACTGCCCACCAGAAAAAGGAAAAGAAAAGCTGTGTTTTCTTTTTGCTGCCTTTCCTAAGAAGTGATTTATTTCCTATGACCCCGAACTTAAAATCAAAGTGAAATCAAAGGCTAAACAGATTTGTTATGAACAAAGGCAGTCAACCAACAAAGAACTTGAGCACATGCTTAATTTTAAGTATTGTGATAGCTACACTGAACTCAAAAAAGGAAGAATGGCTGTGCTGGGTCAAATTCCTTGGGAAGAAAGTATATAAATGCTACGTCTTTTAGTAATATTTGCCCACTCATTTATGGCTCAAAGATTTTCTTATCCAGAGATGGCAGGTTGTTATTTAACAGTTTTGGATGGATTCTCCTTCCATGAACTCTTTTAGTTTTTTTGAATCTACGTCAAATTTTGGCATCTTTAACAGCTTCTGAAATGTTGTTCCACAACTTATTTAGTATCTCAGTGTGAAAAAACATCATTTCATTTCTTATGAACTGTCCAATTAGTTTCATTTGATATTCATTTCTTACACATAAGGAACATCCAGTCATTTTCCACTTGTCTTTTTCATGGCATTTCCAGTCCTGTAGATCTTTATCATACTATGCTTAGTTGATTCTTTCCCAGCCTGAGGACTACATTTCTTCTGTCACATAGAGGCTATTCCATAAGCCTTATCACCTTTGTTACTCTTCCTTTATCCTCTCTGAAACAGTAACATTAGAATCACTCAGCACACTGAAGATAAAGAGTAAACAAGGGCTACACACAAATATTTTGTAACTCAGTTTCCTGAAATTTCTCAGTACTGTTGGGCACTAGCTGACAAATTCAGTTTAAGTCAACGGATTTGGAATCTGCTCAGTTTCAAGCATTTAACAAATAAATATAAAAATAAATAAGAAAAAAGGCAACATGGCTTTCCATAACTCAAACTACGAAATCATAAAAAGCAAAATCCTTTAAGTCTTCTAAGAATTCATAGTAAATAATTTGTTCAATTAATTACTTGACTTCTGCTGTTTTTTTCCAGATTGTTGTCCATTTGTAGCCAACTGAAACACAAAGATCAGTTAGGGTCTTTCAAAGATCAGTATGGGTAGGTCTTTCAAAGACTCCTGAAGATATCAGTGTAGTATTCTGAATCTAAATACTATTGTGAAGCTATTCAGAAGAATAAAGGTAAACAATTTATATTTCAGATCCATTCTATCTTTATATATTTTAGGCATAAAATACAAAACACAAAGATTGACAGTCTTCAACAGAAGGCAGACTCCCAAATTTTGCCTGGATATGGCTTCATCAGTTCAATTATGACTAGATTTGACTAGTTTTGATTATGTATTGAGATATGTGATTCTTACATTCTTACACAACCAAAACTATTCCACTGATAATGAGAAAAAAACATTATATAACTACAAATTATTCCTCCTAGAAAATTTGTGCATATCTAATGTATTTTCTGAAAAAGGAAGTCAGAAGGGACAGGGTGAGGACATGCATTCCTGTACATAGAGACTCTCTACACACTCAACCTATGCAGATATGCAGTTTGAGTAATAATTTGGAAATAACATATGAAAAATAATATAATTCCTTTAGCTGCCAGTAATGCCACTGAAAACCTCTCCATGTACTGATAATCTAGAAATACAGGTAACAAATATTATATTGTCTACTTCATGCAATATAACAAGAGGAGCTATTTAAGAAGTCCTCAAAGTGAGTCTAATCTGGTTCTCCATTCAGTTATTTAATATCTCAGAAGAAACATACTGAGGCAGCAATAGAGCAGCTTTGAAAAATCTGTGAAGAAACAGACAATTGTAACGCACAGAGAAAGTGCTTTGGTTTAGGGGGATACAATGGGATAACTAAAAGATGAGAGGCTTTCTGATACTAAGTCACAGAAGGCAGGATAGCATTTATAGTTAGCATTAATAATAGAATTTATTATTTCCATGTGAGTTTTGGCTGGTACTGCATGAAGAAAGAAAATGATAAGATTTTTCAGTTCTGCCTTATTGGTCTTCTGAATGCATTCCTCATATTCGATTGCACCATCTGGTTGGCAATTTGCCTGCATGTCCTTCCTGCTTTCTTGGAAACTAAGCGTGGATGTGCTCAGGAAAGAAATGGGAGACATTGCCACTCAAAGTGTTGCATGAATCATAGAAAATCCTAAGTTGGAAAGGACCCATGAGGATACTTGAGTCCAACTCCTGGCTCCACACAGGACAACACAAACATTAGACCATATGATAAAGAGCACTGTCCAGACACTTATTGAACTCCAGCAAACTCAGAGCTGTAACCACTTCCCTGGAGAGTCCATTCCACTGCCCAGCCATGCTCTCAGTGAAGAACCTTTTTGTTTACCCAGCCTGAACCTCACCTGTCACAGTTCCATGCCATTCTCTTGGGTTCTATCACTGATCACCAGAGAGACGTCAGCGT
The DNA here is from genome assembly GCF_951394365.1 of Tetrao urogallus. Lineage (NCBI taxonomy): Eukaryota > Metazoa > Chordata > Aves > Galliformes > Phasianidae > Tetrao > Tetrao urogallus. The sequence goes on along the minus strand of NC_136825.1, from coordinate 10,460,676 downwards.
TGTACTTCCTTGTGAGGAAGCCATAAGCCATTATGATGTCTCCTTTCAGTCTCTTCTTCTCTGGGCTGAACAAACCAAGGGATTTCAGATACACTTCAGATATCTTCCCCTCTAGACTCTTTATTTTTTATTAACTTTCTGAAGTTTTATTTTTGGATATGTCTAGAAGTACTCATTCTTCATAGAGTTAGTGGCACCAATGGCACTGATCTTAATCCTCTCTCATTTTGGGAGAATGAATTAAGCATCAAGCTACTGGATAAGAAAAAGAACTACGACCACCAAAAGAAACCCAAGACCATGGCCAAGTGGTGTATTACTGAGTGGCTAGATGCAGCTGATGAGCTGGTGCTTGCAATTTTGCACAGAGATCTTAGTCACTCATAATCTTTGGAATGCACTACAAACTTTGCTTTAAGTAAAAAAATACTATGAACTAGTCCAGTTCAAAGACTAGCTTATGTCTCTCCATAAACAGCACTTATATACCCTGTTCTAGCTATAAACACTGCCTCCATTCATTGTATAAAGTGCCTAAGCTGTGAGTTGCACAACTGAGTGAGGCACTGCAGTATTCTGCCTCAGGTGGGATGCCCCTTTCCTCTCTAGAAATCTGTGCCTTTTGCTGTCTGGCATTTCCAGCCATATCACAGCACTGAAATTCATGGCAGCACACTAGCGTGGCAGCTTGCACAAGGCTCCCTGGCTCTGTACACATTGGCTAATGCATCATCCTCCACCTTGCTGCCTCCTTTTCTTTGCATCTTCTCTTCAACTACTACAGTGAAATTATGTGCCACGAATCATAAGCAGAACTTATTCATTCAGTTTAGACAGTAGGAAAAACACTGTGCTCTGTGAGCTGTGTGACTTACAAAAGAGACTTCATGATGGGAAGTTGAATCTGTGAGACTCAAACCTCAGCAAAGCTGTTTCTTCACCCTCTCCACAAAAATGTCTCCTTCTCATGTAACTTTACATATGACACTTGTAACACCTACTGCACATCTCCTGATCTCCCTTCTCTACTGTAGAATCAACCTCTGCCATGCTCTATCTGCTGGCTGGTACAGAAGCAGTCTCTCCTAATTTCTGAGTGATATATGAATTAATGTCAGGTTGGGGTTTTTTTGTGTGTGTGTGGTTTTTTGTTTGTTTGTTTGTTTGTTGTCCTTTTTTTTTAAACAGGAAGTGTTCCTGGTTTTTCCATTAAGACCTTACTTTTGGTTAGGCCAAAGCTGTGCAACCAGCAACAACTCCTACGTTGAACGTTGTTCTGTGCAGTTGTGCCTGTAAAAGCTTCTGCAACACTGAAGGAATGCCAGTGTTCAATAGGATGCAACACATACATTTATATACAGGGATTATTAAAAAAAGAAAAAGAAAAAAAAAGTAGAGGTCCCTTAAAAACATCCCAAGTAGAAAACAACAGCTTTCAGCATTAAAAAGACAAGTTTTTACCACAGTTAATGTACCCATAGTGTCTTAAATACAACCATTATTCTGCATTCCAACTATTGAGACATACTGCAGTACCCAATATGCCAGAGCACTGTAACTGTTAGTAAATGATGACTTTTTAATGGGAAACCCTGTACATGTTAAAAATATGATAGTCTCCCTAATCCTGTGTAGCTGGAGATATCTTATGCAGATCATGAAGATTTAGAAACCTCTGAAAAACAGATGTGCCAAGCAACCTACTAAAAGCAAGCATATATTGAATTTATTTATTAATTTATATGGTGCCCATCTCAAAGCAGATTCTGTACAGAATAAACAAAAATTAAACCAAACTGGGCTCAGTGCCAAGAGAAATCAGCTATACCAATAAAAGTGGGGGAGTGTACAAGAAAACTATTCCAAGAAGATGTATGTGTGTCTCCAGATACTGTGCTTGGTGGACACACCACAGTATCAACCGTGGAAGTAACAGAATTACAATTTACAATAAGGATGCTAATATTTGAGAGTGGGAGAGAGTAATTTTGACAGAATTAATTTACAACTATGGAAAGCCACAGAACAGAGGCAATTACAGTGGAAGAAATACAAAGTGTTTGAGTTTGGAAAAAAGATGGAGCATATATACCATCACACAACGGCTACATGATTTCAGCTCTAACTATTGATCATATCCCATTTTATTCTCTGCTCAAAACATGTAAAGAAGAGGAAAATATTGCACATATCATGTGAAGGCTTTCTGGTGGGTATTCTCTCAAATATACATAACTCTTGTTCTGTCACTACCCTCTTTCCCATATTTTATTTATAACACATCAGGGTTTTTAGTCCTTTTTAAAATTTTGATGATTTAGATGAATAATGATGAGGTAGCTGCCTAAATACAGAGCTACTATGAAGAAATGCCTCTGAGATCTAGACAGAGGACAACAGAGAAGCACACTTCATTTTTAACAGGCACAAAGATAAAGCCATACAATTAAAATGGCTTTTGGCTGCAGCACCTCTCTTGATTCCGATTCTTTTTCATGATTATGTTTTTTTTTTTTTTAATCTATACCACTCACAGGGTGAGGTTTAAACTTTTTTTTTTTTTTTTTCCTTAATTCTTCCTCCCAGGATAGCCCAATATCAGCCCTGTTTATGACACATGACATTTTACATTTATTCAGTGAAGCCGTTTCCAGCAATTCTCCTGCCCTCCCAGTCATCTACACAGTTTCTCAGAGCTTCTGCCATGCAATCCCCTCCTCATAAAGCTAACAACAACTTCAGCAACAGGTTCAGATTTCTCACCATGGAATAAGATTTTAAATCAGATTCAACACTCAAATTCTGATTATAGAAAATTATACCTTTTCTTTGATACCTAGTAGTTTTAATCTATTTAAGATAGATCAAGTTCTACTGAATTGTGTTACGGTGATACCACCAGAAGCATCAATGCTACTGATGCTGAGCCAAGAAAAAACATAAACAGAGTTGAAGCATGAAAAAGGTATGTGCTATAAATAAACGTGGAGGATGAATGGCAATCAATAACATGTGACCTAACGGAATTAATTTTACATTGCTTATAATATAAATACAGTAAGAAATATAATTCTGGAAAAAAAAATACTTCAATATGTAATTTCTAAATACTGGTTTCAAAGTCTTTCCAATTCATTTAGCATTTTGAAAATTGCTAGCTAAATTCTGTAACAATATGATGAATTTAATTAATCTCTTACAAACATAATATAAAGGAGCACACTATTCCAGATTTCTTCTTTATTATTATTGTAAAAATCTTTCAAATTAGTAGGTAGGACAGTAAGTCAAAATCTTTGACACAACCGCATGAAGCCTTCACAAGTAACATTATTTCTGGTTCCATATATTTATACCTATATCTAAATATTCATTTCAAATTAATTTCATTAATAATGTTACATTCCAGAGGAGCAAACTTTCCTCCTGCCTCACCAGGTACAGTACCCACATACCCACATGTGCAAAGAGAATCATACACACTAAAACCATTTATTCTCACAGAAAGTTTAGCACATTACAACTTCAGCTTCTATGATTAGAAAATATTTTCCCTTTCACATTAACACAAATCTTTTACAGATTTAGATCACACTTGAATCCTGAATTGGCTTTATCAGCTGCTTATACTTCTAATTATAACACACAGTTTTCATTCGCCCTTTAAACAGCTATAGCAAATTGGGATACCATTTTCTCTCCTGGGTGTTTGCTTCCAGAAAATCACCATTTTCTGAAAGTTTCAGCCACAGAAAAAGTTCCCTAACAATCACTGTATTCAAAGCACAGTACTAACAGTGTACAGTAAACACAGACCGAGATTACACCTTAACCAAGGAAGAAAAAAGTAATGGCTAACTGCTCACTTAACAAAATTTAGTTTTATGTACCAAATCAGGTTTGTTCCCCCAGAAACACACACTGTTCTGATCATGTAGTTAGCATCGTATGTCTGTAAGCATAGACAAGGGACATGAATTAAGGTTAGGAACTTCATTCTAATATTTCCTAACTTTGAAGTTACTAGCTTTGCAACTTCAAGACATTAATGAAATTCTCTCTATGCAATACTAAAGCACATATCTGTTAAACTGATTTCAGTGCCAGTGAACAAGTGATAAATCAGAAGCACACAGTCATGAAAAGCCATTCACATGCCAGCTGTGATGACTACTGTGGCATTTGCCATAGTTTACAGGTTGGAATTGCTATTTATTAACATTAATTTCACAATGTGCAACCATTTTTTCAGGCATTTTCCAGGGTCAGCTCTTGTACCAAGTAACTTAAACCTGTTTTCATATGGAGTCTGTTCAAAATCTCATTACTGAAAATGGAAACAGTTCAACTGATGTGGGTTAAAAATCAATGGATTTTGCAAGAATGTCCATATTTCAGAATGCCTAAGCTACAACTCAGCAAGGTACTTGGGTATGTGCATATAATTGCATACTAATGGTCCTTTGGTTATCAGTGGGAGTACTGATATTCTTGAAATGAATCAAGCACACCTATAATGCCAAGTAGGAATTCACACAAATTTACAGAAAAGAAAGAGGAGAGGAAAGGTTAGACATGTGATAAGCAATGCATCTGTTATTTTCTTACAGGCTACACAGAAGAAGAGTATTAGAAAATGGTAAAGGAAAAGAGTTCAAGAACACATATTCAAGATGCATATAAAGCCTATAGAAAGTTTCTTATTCTATTTTCCCCAAAGGTTCAGAGAGAATTTTTCTGCTGCCAAAGCTTGCAGCTTAACAACACATGGGAATCCAACAACTTGAGAACAACTCAGCATCAGAAAGATAACGCTTGTCAGTGAAGTTCAAAGCAGTGGAATACAGAATTATTCCTTAGATTTGTCCTTTGGTTGTTTGGTGAAGAACAACAGATGACATTTAACTCCATGCATAACAAAGCTGAATTCATTTTGACCAATGACGCAGCAAACGTGTCAATATAATCCACTGCATTAGAGTTGGGACCAAGTCTGTAAAACCTCATCCATGTGACTAATCTGACCAATAGAATCTAGATTAAAGGATATGCACACACACATACAGAAACAGCATTTAGGGTTTCAAACTAATCGTCTTAGAGAGAGATAATGTTCGTATCAAGATCCAAACTTCTAGGGCACTCATTAGAAGCAAAGTGAAAAACTCTAAGGTTTTGACCATTAGCATGCTGGCACATAACTCTCTCTGTGAAGTAATCAAGCTCTCTTTCAGAATTATACGATCATCCCCGTGTATACCATCCTAGCTCTTAAAATTTGCAAAAGCTTTCTAGCTTTTCACTTACTGCTTTTCTGGGGTTTATCAATTGCTCTTAGTTTCTTGGCACACCTCCAAACCCATCTGGCTAGTAGTATGAACGCAGCGATCTTGACATCAAAAATTCTATCTTAAAAAGCCAAATACCTTTCTTATGGTCATGAGCAGTAGAAGCTTTCAACACACCAAATCACTCTCTCCTGCAGCACACACACATACACACACAGAAAAAAAACCATGGTCTTAGCATAGCACACACACAAAGACCCTACTGCATTTTGTTTGCTGTCACTCTTAACCTCACTATTTTAAAACCAATGCTTCCTATATACAATAGTAATTGGAAATGGCCTTCAACAGTCTCCCAAGAACACAATCATATTATATAATGATATCTGAGAATTAGCAAGACAGAGTATCACCTTGTTTATCTGTAACTAAAGGAGTATGATGAATGAGAAAGCCTGATACTAGTTAATGCCTTTCTGACCACCAAAATTCACTAAATGGATGATCCTAATTGCTTCACAGTGCTCCTGAAATACCGTATTCACAAAACTTTCCTTTTATAGTCTATATAGACAGTCCTATTTAAAAATAAAATCCATTTGCGTTTACGTCAGGCCTTACTGTAATGAAATTCTACCCTTATTGTAGATATGGGCACACAAAATATGGAAGTGATGTTACAAACCAGGATTTTCACTTACATAAAATGCTGTTGTAAGGGAAATCTGACATTTTGGTGAAGTAATCAACCTTAAACTTAGTGACAGGTAGGACACTAACCTGACCACTGCCAATGTTCAGATAACATATAACTGTTTAATTGTACATAATTTCTCGTTGAACTATTTTTTTATATGATTCATAGTAATGATTAACCTTATTTAACACAGAACATGTAACTTTACTTTTTTGCCTTTCTACATTGAACTGAATTTAAGGACCAAAAAAAACATATTATGTTTTTATGTCCTAAAGTGCAAATGCTCTCTGTAGCTGAGATCCATGTTAAAAGGTGCTGTAAGCATTAATTTATTAATTGCTTTAACTGGCACAGAGAAATGAAGCACCTTGAGGTTTCCCAATTCTAATGAGATCTCCAGTGCCCAGCATTTAGCTGTCAGAACAAACTTACCATAAATTGCAGCTTGCACTTGTGACACACAGTCAGAAGCACCAGTTTTCTTGAAGATGGAACATGTTAGGGATTCCACTGCACCAGCTGTTTTGCTACTTAACCTGTTTTTCCTTGCAAGGGAGAAGGTTGCTGCTCTCCTGTGCCTTGAGCACACTTGGATCTGCAACTGCTGCATAATGAATACGCCTGTTGCTGCCAAGGTTCAGAAAACATTTGGGCACAGGTGTCGGTTCCTTGTCAGTCTCCAGGGCCAATAAATGGAATCTCTGCAATGTAAAATGAGACAATACATTCACAAAGTCATTATGTTTTCCCACAACATGCAAAGCTCCAAAATAAATGCATTTCAAGCCTTGTAACACCCCCATGTTCATAAGGCTCATTACTGTTTTTAATTTTGCTTGCTGCTTATTTACTGTTTACTTTCTTGCTTTACTGCCCTGGTGAAATTGCTCTTAATTGATGCCTTATATGGAAAGAAACAAAAAAAGGAAAAAAAGGAGGAACACAATTCCAGAGATGCTTGGTCCCTAACTAATCCTACCACAGACTCACTGCTGCCAAAATGGCACCATATTAAAAGGTTAAAAGAACTTCTTCCAAGTTCCTGTATCCTCTTTAATCTCTCTTGTCAATCTTTTAAAGTGGCTTTTTGGCAGTGAAAGTAGCCATCTCTGTCCTGTGACAAAATATTTTCGACAGAAGAGATGACCTTACAAGCAAAATGATGATGTCTCTCTAATGACTGCAGCTGTCTTAGCTTTATTTTCATAGGAACAAAGTCCCTCTGAGGAATGAGAAATACTACAACTTTTCTCTGCAACTAAATTTTTTATCCCCTATAACAGCAGGATTATCAGCAGACTCTCATACATTAGCTTTCCCAGGAGGCCTTCCGCCTGATTCCTTACTAATTTTTGAATAGCGCATTGCCCAAGACACAAAGCCCCACTGCCACATGTGGCACAAAAGCTCCATTTGGTTTTGTTCTTATTAATGAATCATATTCTCTTTATATTGAAAAAGCTCCACCACTCTTGAAAACCCTGCTGAATATCTGGAAGCTGCTTGAGTACCCCAGCACAACCTGAAGCCATCTCCAGTGGTAATGCCACCAGCTTACATCTATCGGCTGCTCAGCCTCAGAACATTTCAACAAACCCAGTCTGTTCCACACAATTTGAGGATGCTTGTCCCACACATCCTTAAATTGGCTTGAAAGAACACTTGTCTAGACTAAGTTCCATTCCAGCCAAAATTCCAGCCTTAGGACCAGGCTATTATAAAACAATCCAGAGGAATGCTATTTCTTCAGGTAATATTGTCATCCACTTCATTCCAGCCTAAGGGTCTGCTTTTGGTTGTTTGGAGCTGCAAAGAGCAGTCCTTACATCACTCTGAAATTGATATAACAGAAGAAATGTCCACGATGCCCAGAATCCAACCCAGTTCATGGGGACATATCTCTAGGAGCCAGTACAAATTCAGCATTACCTTCAAACTTCAACTCATACATTATTCTCTCCCACAAAAAAATGACAGATTTTCAGATTCTCAATTTTACGCATTATCAATGGCCCTCGAAAGTACATAGCAGGGTCAGGAACAGAAGATGCCACAAAATCAGCAAAGCACAATCCAGCTGCATCCCAACATACACACAGGATTTCAAGCACTCCATTAAATACAACCCACAAGTAAAAACATAAGCAGTAAAACAGGTACATACAGCTGATGACAATAAAGAATGGTATACAGTTATTCATTTCCTTCACCAGAAAAATATCAGCAAAAAGACCAACGAAATATCAGCCATTCCTCAGCCACCATTTGGTTTATCCCACTCTAAATCCTTTTGTCTGGTGACAGCATAAATGACAAGATCAGAAACGATGGTTTCCTCAGGAACCATCAGGAGCAAAGTGAATGGAGAAGGTTTTAAGAATAGAATGATGCAAAAGCATACATACTCTGCCGTTTCAAGGAAATGTAAACATAAATGTTATTGATAAAATGAAACAGTGAATACTCTCTAAGCAGCACACAAAAAATGGATTTTTTATACCATCTATATGCACAAATACTGGGGAAAAAATCCTTAGGCTGTACCAGGCAGCAATTGCTGAATTACTTTTCAACATCTGAGACAGTTAGCAGAACTCACAATAATTGGGTTTTGCATATGAAATAATAATTGGCTGCTGAGGTATATTCAGCTTCATGAGACAAAACAAGAAGTTGCAGAACTGTGATTTCTTCGGCCTACCAGAGAAAAATGTCCTATCAGCCCCAACAGCGTGACTGGTTAAATGCAGAGGCACGTGTGAGTTATCACACACACAATCCACGCTTGTGGAAAAACCCTACAAGCCCAGGACATCTTTAATACAGCAAACACTTTGGCATATTTTATGTTGACAACTAAAATAGAGATGTATCTACTGACAGTCACCACATAATTTCGAGGTGCTCTAGAATTTGTACACCCTAATATTCATCAGTTACTTAATATTAATTCTTACATGGATCGGTATCATTTTATACAACTATAATTTATATAAACTTCAAATAAATGAAAATTAATAAAATTGAATTCATTGGAAAATTTTGTTGTTCTAAGACTAATATAATAAAATCTATAAAATAAGTATAATATTACTAATTTATTACTTATATTACTAATAAAAGCTTCTTTTTGAAGTTAATTCAGAATAATTTTCTCTTTCAAAATTACAACTTCTAGTAATTTTCACAAGCAAGTCAACATTTCAATCATGCCTCATTTCTAAATATTAATCTTGTTTTAGCTGGTTTTCAAATGGATTTTAGTTCCGTGGCTTAAAGTGAAAATCTTTCAGATTAGCTGACAAAAACAACAGTCTTTTACAAAAGCAAGCCGTTCCTTTGCACCTTGCAAATTAGTCAACCATATTTCTTGAGAAATAAAATGCAGAGGGGCCTCTTACATGAACAAGGTTTGCTGTACAAAATAATAATGGGGCTTAAATCTGCAACCATTAAAACTAATTATTCATCAGCTATGATTTAATGGTAATGCAGGACTGCTAATAGCAGCTTTCAAAAAATTTATTTTTTTAATGGAAAGGTATAAGTATGAAAATTGTTAAAATCAAAGTGTAGATTTAAGAAATCTGTTCTGAGGGAGTACTGGCAAAAATCACATGCTGCACTGCTACAAACTGTGTGAGGCAGCAAACGCTATGCTTTTTAAGAACACATTTTCAGTTATTACTATAAAATCGTAATTAGATAGTAAATTACAATGTTAATATTCACTTTGAACAAATAAGTGTTTGTAGTTGTAGGACTGGGCATTATTATGGTAGCACAGGGACCTATTCGCCAAATAAGACAAAGACTTTCTTCATAAAAGTTATTCCATTCTGTAGTTTCTTCTTATGAACTTGCACGAAATGCTAGATTTTTATGTGCACTATTTGCTGAAGTCATCTTCACCAACATCAAAATCTATATTTCCCTTTGGGGAAGTGCCAAAACAAGCATTATTCTCATCTGGTTCCACTATCCAAAGAATACAAAGAAATGAAAGAATCATTTCCCCCCGTACAGAGAAAAGATTATGTAAATGAAATGACAAACTCTGATCAGTTGTACAGGAACTTTAGCATTTCTTTTTTTCATGGGAGGGGAAAAAGAAGCTCTAATAGCTTACATGAATCACTACAATATACTCTAATATACTAGTGATATATTATACTCTACATGTAACTATATATATTACATACACACGTTAATATAATGTTAATAATACTACAATAATATACTATAGCATACTATAATTTTTCAATAACATATATTCCCCATCTAGAATGTCAGTAATATATAAAAATAACAAATAATTATTTAGCTTCAATTACTTCTGTGAGATTTTTCCACATTCAAGAAGCAGTTCATGTTGTAGTCAAAGAAGTTATTTCAGAAAATATACAAAAATAGTTTATTTCCCAGCTTGTAAAGGAGAAATGATTAAAAATACGCTACTCATTATGAAAAATCTTTTTCAATACATTTCACTTATCTACTGCTTATGCAAGCTGAAATTTTAGAAAGTGTCTCTGAAAAGATGTTAGAACACTGTTTAACGATGAATCTTCATAAATTATATTATGGACACAAATTACATTTTTAATTATGATTCAGTAATCTCTAGAAGAGTGATAGACTTCACTGCACATAGTAGTATGTGCATAATGTCTTGTAAGAGAAGCATAAGAAAGTAAGTTCCATACACGTTTGGAATTTAAGGAATAACCACCTTCCAGTGTCAGACACCAACTATACAGGAACCACATTCTGCACAGAAATGTGGTAGGCCTGCAACTGGACAAGTTAATTATACTTCTGGCTAAAAGCAGTCCAAACCAAAAGAGTCTGACTTTAAAATTACAGGGACTGATTGACTCTATTCATGGCTTTAGAGCATCAGGATACATGGATGAGCAAGCAGAGAGGAGGTAATGCTGCCAAAACGTGAGTGATAAGTACATTTATCATATATACAAATTTGAATTTGTATAATCCTTCTTTGCTGTATGTCCACAAGAATTCTTTTTTGGATTATTGAAAAAATTGATGCCTATGAGCGTGCTATAGAGGTACAGTCATGAGTCTTGCAGACAGTCATCTAGGAAAAAGAGGAAAAAAACATTTCTAATGAAAAAAAATCTCAAATCACTGGTAGAGATGGCAAATAAACTAATCTTCATCAGGATACTTATAACTGCACACAAAAATTTGAGGAAGGCCAATTTATACCAATTAAACATTTGATCTGGATTGCTTACAGTAACTTTCCCATGACTTCAGTTTATCTCTGTATTTCTCTCCTTGTTGTAAACTAATTGAGAACAATACTTCATATTTCACAAAGGTTAAAGAAGCCCTCAGAGGGGAAGTAAAAGTTATTATTCTCAGCTAATAGAATACTCAGTATCACTAAAGATTAATTACTACTATTTTGGAGTCTTCTTACAGACCAATAAACTGACAAGCAACGAGCACATACAAAGAAAATAAAGAGTAAAATCAGCACGCATATATTGTGGCTCTTATCACAAGATGAGCAAATAATCTCAGTTATTCCATTGTTTTCTCACAACAGTCACAATATTTCTCTGGGCCTAATTCTTACAAATTGCTGATATATCTTTACCTATAATATGCAAGGAAAGAGCAAGCAGGAAAATCCAAATTCTTAACTGTGCTTGTACAGTTGACTACTTGGATAACCACAATGAATGCTCTAATTCTTAAGCAAAAAGAAGGTTTGGTTTTTCTACGTTCACTGTCTGAATTGCCAGACGATTCACTGTCTGAACTGCCATGGGGTTGGTTCAGTTTAAGTAATAGCATTCAGTCTACTAGGTGGTTTTTTTGCCAAAAGGCACCACTTCTCTTATAGAGCAGTCGTTTTCCTTATGGAGGTGCCATGCTAAAAATTGAGCCTACCATTTTTAATGCCACGAGGTATTACATGGAATTCCCACACTGAATTGGAACAGTTCCACATATGAACTCAGTTTATGCATCTTGATTTATTTTTACTGCATCTCAACCTTCCAAAACATGTATTGTTTATTTGACAGACAGAATAAGGCAATTGCTGCCTGCTCCTGTGCTTCTCAGAAGTTGTAAGCAATGCCATCTGGAGCAGACTATTAGCTGGAAAGTTGCCAAGAGGTATTCCATTAGCTTCCTAGGGAAAGAGGTCTTGTGTCGTGCATAGGACGATGCTTTTTGGAGGCATGGCAACCAATGAAACAAGATCTTATGAAGCCACAAACCATTGCAGTAAATGTTAGGATTTTCAAAAACTTGCATTATTTACCATTTTTCCCCCCAAAGACAAGGAACTTTTATGACTGACACCATTTTGGCTAATATTGCGTGCATCTTGAAAGTATCACCCAAAAGACTTTACTGTACGCTGTTGACAAAAGTTAGAATAGAAACAATATTTTCAAGCTCAAGTACATCATCCTGTTACAATTGGCAATGGAAACAGATTTCTTGATATAGTTTGGCAGTGTGAAATGACGATAAGATTTCAAGCCACAAAAATGGCTGAAGGAAAAAAGCTGTTGAAGAAGAGAAATCACACATCAGCATCATGATAACATGGTGATAGAAGCTACAGTAAATACATAGACTAATATTTAGGTGACTCAGTTTGCTCTTGCTAAATTAAAAAGGCAATGATCCATTCCCCCTAATTCTGGAAATATATGGCAAAACATTACATTTACCTAAAAGCCCAAGTTGACTTTAAGCACTATTTATTTCTAATTGGAAAGCTCATTTCAGACTCTGGCTTTTTCTTTTGTTTTGTTTGCTTGTTTTCCTTTTCCAATACCATCATACTATGAACAGAGAATTAATTCAGATCTATCAACTGATCAGTTCCTCACAAAGCTGCCATCTTGTTGAGCAGCATCCACTTCCATAGAAGATAATAGGCTGCAAGTATTATTTTGTTGCAAGTGAAGAGTTACGGAAATTAATCATTTGTTTATTTATCGCTTTCTATTTAACCTTTGAGCTAAAAGGAAAGGGTTCATAGCCATTACCATGAAACTGAATACAGCTTTTCTGGATTTATTTATTTATTTCCCCTGATAAAGGTCCAGTGAGAGCAGGTGCCCCAGTCTCCACCATCATCTAAAGAGGAAATAAAGTAAAAGCTGCTTCAGTCTCTGGATTGATATGGGAAGAAATCTGTTTGGCTTCACCTTGTTAGCAAAGCAGATATATTGAAAACCAGAAGTTATTTCTGTGGATTTACACAGCAAAATAAAGTGTGGAACAACTCTGGTGACAAAACACATTCTGTTAAAGGCATCTCAATATTCATTCATTGAGCAACTCCTTATTTCTGGACTGTCAGATGAACTAAGCCTGGCATAACTTTTAGCAATTTCCTTTCCTAAAATAAAGAAAATCACAATAGGATGTTCTAGGCATGTATGTCTGCTAGCTTTGGGCAGCACTGACATCAAACAATTTCACCTTAAGTATTAGTCCATAATTCAGCCCCAGATCCCAAATACGAACAATGAAACTATTTTCATTAAAAGCAAAATTCACTGCCAATAAAAGAAAATCTGAGTTCATGTTAAGGTACTAACTAAGGTGGAAAACACAAGACTTTGGAAATGAGGAGATACCATGATTTAGCTTGCACACATCATCTCATTTAAGCCTGATATGTCTAGATGCAGTCTTTCATGGCATTTTTCCATGCTGTAGAATATCCTGAAAGGTGGATTTTATATCAAAATCATTATGTACAATGTCCGCATACTGCATCTACACATACCACATTCTACACATTTAATAGCAATTCTCATCTTCTAAGACACACGGCTGAGTTGTTCATTAAGCAATTTTTAAAGAGTTTTATGGCCTCATGAACAATATATTTTTTTTGTGGAAGCAGACTAAATTGTTGTATGCTGTGATAATTACACCAAACTAATTGTAGGTAAAATTAGCAAGGGGTCAGACCAATTTGGTTTCACAAGAATATATATGCTTAGCTTACACCTTAAGTGATCTTTAGAAAATTAATCAAGTAAAACTGAGTCTCCTTAAATCAACATACATCGTTTTCTGTACATTCACTGTGAAACAGGAAGTTTTAACACTGCTTTGAAAAATGTAACTTACTAAATGTTTTTTTGATTATCGTTTTGGTTTAAATTACCAATTAACTTTACCCTAGAGAATCAAACAACATGAGCCTTTTCCACTTTAAGGGTACATTAAAATGATACTCAAACACAGCAGGTAGAGAGAAACATCGATAACACAAGTATGTTTTTTAAATCTCTTTTACTACCAGCTATAACATTGCTCCAATAATGGTCTCTAATATTACGATACTCACATAAAATTTCTTTAGATTTCCTGTTTCTATAGTGATACAAGTTCTCCAGACAATGTAAAGTCCATTGTGAAGCTCTTATATAGATGCCTTTGATGTTTCAAGTACATCATGGAAGTGGTGTAAAAGAAATGCAGCCGCTATTTGAGTCAGTAGTGTTACTGCCATGCTCTCAAACTCTGCTCCAGAGGTTTAGTTCACCTTTAAAAGAGTAGACTAGGTGACCTAAGCTCCAAGCAACTAGACTGAACTCTACTCGAGCAAATTTCACACAGAAGGAGCAGTATACTTAATTTTTCCTCAATTTTATCATATATAGATGATATTTCATGATTTACAGCACAACACCTCGGATACTCAGTTACATACCATACATACATATTACCATTTCCTGAAGGCCTAGAAAACTTCTCTGTAACAGGTATTTCAATTATTTCAATTGAAGAGATTGCAAGTTGGTGCAAAACAATTACTTTATTTTCCAGCAAGATACCATCCCCAATAATATTTTCAGATATATGTTTATGAAGAAATTATTCTTTCAGCAATCTTATTCCGATTGCATCATGTAAAATATTAAGCATATCATAACACCAAGGGTAGCATTATACACATAATCCCAATGTTTACAAGAATATTTAATATGCAATGGAATGAATTGAAGCAACTTCACAAAATAAATAAATAAATAGTTTAGACCAATTATTTTAATTCAAAGTCCCTCCAAAGCGTTAACTAAAATTCAGTTTTTCCCAAAACAAGATTATGCATAAGTTGCTCCAAAAGTAATGCCTCCTGTTTATTTCCTTGAAAAATACAACATCTACAAAGAACACAATAACACTCTTTGATAGAGCAAATTCTATGCTACAAAACACTATTTTCCCACACAGTCACCAGCATTAGCTATGTAGTTCCTCCAGCAGAATAAAAGCCTGAATGCTGCACGTGTAATAATCAGCAAGCATTGATGAATGGCGATAGGTAACACTTTTTTGCATATGGAGGTATTCAGTGACACAACTTTAACTTTGCAACTTCTTGCACTTCCACGTCAGACTCCTTTTTGCCAGACTGCACCTCTTCTGATTTGTGACATGGCAACAAAATGGAAGAGAATATCAGTGGGGAGGTTCAACCTCTACTGTCATACTACCAACATCTACCTCTGACACTGTGGGCCAGCATAAGAAAATAGGAAGTACTGTTTTCACAGCAGACCTCATACTTTTGAATTTTTCAATTAAAAAAAATTGTTAGGTTATTTTGATCAGTTGAAGCAAATACCTGACTTTTGAGTTATTATAAAGGTACTTCCTTTGTACCTCATGGACTTATGGATAAACACTGCCAAATTTTTATTTTTGCTGACATAAAGTATTCCTTGTGGTTATGAATTAGCACAAGTACATTGTCTTTGCTGGTCAAAATACCAAAAATGTCACATTTACAGTGACCATCTTGCTGAAGGGCTGAAATAGCTCTTGTCGCTCTTATCCCTTTCATAACATTTCTGTGAATTCGGACATAGTGCTTTTTTGCCACTCATACACTTCATTGTTATTAGCAAAAGATATCAACAAAAACAAGAAAACAAAAGACTGAGCACTTGAGAAATGCAGACCCAAGCCTACATTGTTTTTTGCTATTTTATGGGTGCCTGTGTGCCCATTTATAAAAGATTTCTTAGGGAGATAACAAGAGTTCGTTTGTAGGGTAGTGGACTGGAAGCCAGGAAATGTATATGATGTTGAGAAAGTCAATTGCCTGCTGGGTGTCTTTGTCTTCCCCTTATCCCATGAACTCTATGAAGCAGAGATTCTTTTAAATGAATAAATCTGAGAGGTGCCGCCTAAACTGTGGCTGTCAATGAGGTACAGGAGAGACAGATCTGTGGCAGATTCACAGAGGTCCTCTGGTGAAGCAGCCACAGTGGTGGAGGAACCCTCCATGCACTCACTCACACCTACAGTGGCAGAGGAGAAATGAATGGTACTAGCTTGCATTACAGCAATAAGCACTAATACAAGTGAAGAGACCTGAAAAAAAACACATTAAATATCTCACTCTCGTGCTTATCAATGTCAATGCACCTGTAATATGGATAACCCATTCCCTCACCTCGAAAGAGAAGTGTGTCACACACAAGAAATGTGTGGACACTGAAATCTGCCTCAGAACAGGCTACTTACAGCTTAAGGAGCAAAGATGATGCTACAAAGACACACAACATTTATTAAATCTTTAAACATTAGCTTCAGCAAAGTAGCTACAAGAAATGCCCTCAGAGATAGAAAATCTAAGAAAAATAGTACTGGCATCTAATTACAGCAGTAGAGTTTGCTGCTTTTATCTGTAATTGGACTGTATAGTCTTTCATTCTAATTTACTTTACATCTAAACTGTGATAATCAAGACAAGCAGAACAGAATGGCTTGTAACTGGCTATAGCACCGACACCAGTTAATGCCTAATTATAACAACTAAATTAAAGAGGGGACTGTAAAGAGGTTGACTATCAGTTTGAAGCATTTAATTCTGTGGAAAGAAATAGAGATTTTAAATCCTAAGTAAAAAAAATCAATATTATGGCTCATTATATTGATATTGCTAAACAGATTAATGAAATTAAGTATTTTATGTTTTTGTTTTTAAAGAAGTTTTATCATGATGTAAAGATGGCTTCAAACAAAACAAGACCACAACAGAGAAGGAAGTTCACATTCCAGACCACTTTATAAAGCAATCTGACCTGGAAAAAAACAGTAGGTGGAATCTACTTTCCCAGGATATCTCTGAGGGTTGCAGAATACGTTACATGACTGTGGATTTACTGCAGGACTCTAAAGAAGTGTACACATGGTATAAAACAAAGAAAATCCAGGATCCCGGGAAACATTTTGGTGTAAATCTGACTTTTAATTAAAATATTTTTGAAAGTTCCAAATACAAATTAATTATCTCAGAAAGACAGGTTAACTGAAAAGAATAATGTTTCCTGTCAGAACGCGTGCAAGTAAGGAAAAGGAATTTGGAAATGCTCAGCACCAATGAGCTCTAGCTAGCATAAATTCTAAACAGACTGTTTTAGGAATTACAATGTAAATTGGCCATCTACATGTTGAACTGGGTATATAAGAATTCATCTTCTGGGATATGAAAAAGGAGCAGGAGAAATAAAAATGCTTGCAGTTAGTGCTCTTACTAACACATTCTGTAGTACTCCAGTAGTAGGTAAGCGAGTAAAGTAGTGGGAGTTCATGGTGCATGGAGCATGATTTAATCCATTCAGTATTGTTGATAGAAAACAGAAGAGAATGATAAGGGGGAAAAAATGAAAACATTAAACTTATTAGACTTACAAACTTAACAAAAATAAGTATCTGCTTTCATATATTCATTAGCACTTAATATATTCATTAGCACTTTTAGCTTCAATTTATAGATGACCCCAAAGTTGGTGGTTCTAAAGTTCTAAGCCATGTATACTCTTCACATGCTCATCACAGAGCCCATCTGTCAATAGAATTTGCTTCTACCGTTTTAGGAACTTTTTGCCAGCTCCTAAAGTCACTAATGCAGAGACTCAGCCCCTTCAGGAAGCAGGGCTTTTGCTGAAGGCTTTTGTCTTTGTCCAGCTTTAAGGTGCATTGACACATTTAAATTTTGTCCATTTGTAAGTAAATTTAGAAAAGAGTAGAAGTCCTTCTAATTTCTGAGTTTTCATGAAATTCATCATGTCCATAGAGCAGAATGTCCTCACTTGGTACGATGCACAAACCAGGTAACATTTCAGCTGGTTCAGTGTGACCTGCACAAGTCATCCAATCAACCTGAGAGTCACTCCACAGTCCTCACAGCAGAGGAGGGTCCCTATGGGGGTCATGCCAAGATAGGCTATTCCCGTACAGCACAGTAAAAAGGAGCTGCAATATACACTTTGTCACCAAAGTGCTAACTGACTGGCTATCATGATATGCTACTCTGAAATAAAATGTATTGTGACTGCTAGATCAGAAAACACAATGTTCTTAGCACTGATGTTTCTGATAAGTCGGATACTGAAAAAGAAAGGTATTGGTGCTCTTCACTGCTCCTCCACATTATGGATTCTTGCTTCTAATAGAACTGCAACAATTGAAGTTTTTTATATCTTAAGTCCCTGTTGTTCCTTTTTTAATTATTAGCAGGCAGATAGAAGGAATTTTCATCTTTTCTTGCTTGTACACAAACTGTAGAAGTACTGAGATAGAATTCCCAGCGTTTCATATACAAGTTAAAAAAAAAAAAAAGCCAAAATGTGTACACCCTCAAATTGTACATTGTTGATCAATAACCTGCCATGTTTTAAGTATGCCACCAACCACCTTCCTGCACATCAGATACCCAAAAGCAGAAGAGCCACTTCCTTCAAGTGACAAAGGCTGAAAACATTCCAAAAAAATTTTACATGAGATGTGCTATGCAGTAGTAATAACTTTATCCATGCATCATCTTGTAAAATTCAAAAACATTTTATAAATGAGGAAAGGGCCTCAGGACAGCATCTATAACAGATATTTTAATGACCCTAAGATGAAGACAAGTTCAAAGTAATCCTGAGCCCCAGGTCTGCACCCAAACTCAAACTCTAAGTAGTTGCAGCTCTGAACACTGGCCTACGTTTTCAAGTCCTGGATGATCTCTATTGCATTTAATTACTATCAGCAAAGATAAAAAGAATATTCATATTTGATGTTAACAGAGCCTCTTAAAAAAACTACAAATGCTATCAATGTTCATAGATACCAGTGGGTTTGGGTGCTATAGCAGTCAGAGTGACCAATCATGTAAAGTGATATGTCAAAATGGTAAAAACAAAAGGGAAAAAAATCTGTTATGAAGTTAGATGCTCTTTTTTTCCCTCCTCCCCTCCACCCCAATTTCGTTTCTGACTGCACCTGCAGAATTCCATATCAAGCACAGATGAAAAGAGTGAATGGAATCTCATCCAAATTTATTAATGAAGATAGTCCCCAGGTGAATAGTAATACTATCCATCTTTTACAGGCAGGCAGATACAACAGTTTAAATTACTCAGAAAGAGTGGTTTAAAGACTCTGCCAGATTAAAGGTTTATTAGATTATGATATAGGCCTGGAAGCAAGCACCAGCCGTTTCACACACCTGAAAAAGCAAATGTGAAAGTACATCTATAAATTTGGAATGCAACTTCCTTTCTTCAGTGTCCAAACAAAACACAGCAAAGCAAAACAAAAGATTCACCACCATACTGAGTACCTGAGACATTTACACCATTGCTCTCACATTTTTAAGAGCTCATAAATACGCCCCCTACCTACAGAGCCCCTAATTTGAAGATAAATATTTCTTTGAGAGCAAGCGAAGCAAACAGAAGCAGAGGATTCCTGCCAAGTCTGCAGACCCGTATTTGCAACTTAAATCATTCAAAGAAAAAGGTGTTCCTCATGGAATTGAAACATAAATGACAGACATCCTGAACTGTCACACCTGCTCTCCTGCTGCAAGATTCAAACCCTAAAGTGTCCAAGCCCACGAATCCTCTGCTCATTTAAACCCAGAGATGCAGACTATGCACATAGTTCCAGGACTAGAACATAAATGTAAGGGAAAAGCTTTTTTGGTTGTTTTAAAACAAAGCTAGAAACTGCTGCCTGAACAGTTCCGAATATTCCACCTCTTAAAACATACAATGTACAGAAAGTTTACACCTCCCAGTGCTGCAGCAGCATCAGGAGTACCTGCATTCTCTTTAAAAATATGTAATCAGATCCTTCAACTATAACAAAGTGCCTACCTCCTTCATTTTAGGAAAAGACACAAGTTATTTGACACTCAACAGCACTGCACACTGCAAATCTGTGCCAGCGCAATATCATCTTCATACATACAGTACATACCTTCAGAACCAGAAGTGACAGCATACTCTGTAAGCCCAGGATGACAATGGAACTACAGAGAAAGGTTTGCTTTGACTGGATACCATTTTCTTATGTTTTTACCTGAACTTTCATAATTTTTTCACTGGCAAGAAAAAAAAATGATTTTTTTGCTTAGATTCATGGTATCTTCTGTGATGCGTTTTTTCATTCCCTATAATATTTCACATGATGTAACATCTATCAAAAATTCATCATGAAGTTTGGTCTGAAAAGACATTCTCCGCAGACACTATTAAATCCATTTCCAGAATACGTAATTCAGTTTTGGCTTTCTCAAATTGCAAATCCTTCACTGACACCAAGAACACTCAGAAGTTCAGCATAAGATATAGCAAACATTCCATATTCTAGTCCCTCAGCACAGAAGTGTGCTGAAGTTCTTGTGAAATAAAAAATAATAATAAATACTAGAGATTCAAGAATAGTAGTTATGGACAGCTTACTGGCTCTGAGCAAGACAAAACAAAATGTATTCTATTATCATGAAAGGCTTTTTGATTAGAGGCTAAGTTTTGTTATAGACCTGTAAAGTAGATAAAAATAGGATTTTGACCCAGTTTTTTGCATCAAAACAATTTTGTATGTCATTAAATGGAATTAAAGTGTGGCAGCAAAGGTCAATGCTGCTATGTGCTCCAGCGCTAAAACACACAAAACATGTCATCACTTGGTGACTGGCAGAGCAAGCATTAAATTCAGGTGAAATTCTTAACTAAATATTCATATGTGGGTAAATTGGGGCATACTGTACCAGACATTTGCTCAAGAAACACCACCACCCCTGTGTGTATGTTACATAAAACATCTCACATTGTATGTAAGAATATAGATCACTATAGATAAAGGTCACTCCCACACCTTTAAACTACATTTAAACAGAGACAAAAAGATATCAGGTGGCAAAAGAAGGGAAGATAATGTGAAAAAGAAAAAAAAACAGTTTTCTTTTTGATAAAAGTTACATACGAAAATCAAACAATTCCCCTTGGCACTAGCTATTACCACAAGTAAAATGACTACAAAAAAGAAAAACCGTGCTTTTAATACATGTAACATTACAACACAATCCTTCCAGATGTGCAGCAAAAATAATTTGAAAAATGCATCATAAATGTAATTCATTCAAAAGTTTTAACAAGGCACAGCATCATTTTCATTGTATTTCCAACCTCTGTTATTAAATATAACCAGAAAATAGCAGTAAAAATTAACCTAAAGCTTAACGGCTTATGTAAGAATGCTCTAATAAAAATGTTGCTGAGGTTATTGAACTGTACAATTAAACCCCTCCCACAAAATACTTTTCAGACTAATTTCATCTAAAGCTTATTCAGCAAACCAAAATGCCAATGCATTTCTTCAATTTCCACTTCTTTGAACCTGTTAATGTATGAATAAAAAAAGATTTATTTGTGTTATTAGCCACATATAACCCTCTTGTCTAAAAAGTAGCCTCAAATACAGAATTTCTGAGATACACATGAACCTACAAAATATCTAAAAGAACACTTTGATTTTCTTCTCCGAGCTATGTTTGATTTACATCAATTAGATCTTTCACATAAGGTATCATATAACAGGAAGGCTAATAACCCAGAAATAACCTCATTAAAAAAGACAGCATATCGGTCTAAGCAGAATGAACTCTAAGCAGAAAAATTAGTGACCTGGAAAGTAGCAGGAAGAGGTAATAGCAATACAGAGAAAAAATACATTCCCATTAGCTAGTCAAAAGTAGAAATCACCACCAATAAAGTAAAAATACAACAGAAGCATAAGGAGAATGTTTTAAAATATTTTTCTCTTTTGAAATTCTGTAACATAGAATGTATTTCCTCAAACTAAGGCACTGTCTAAAATTATTTCATTATTATTAGTTATTCCATGTGTTTTTTCTTTGTTTTTTTCTTTTTTCTTTTCCTTTTCTTTTTCTTTTCTTTTTTTTTTTTTTTAAAGGCATAAAAGAATCCTTGGCAGAATATTATTTAGCATTTATATTAAATTAGCAGTCTATGATTCCAAAATCTTTTAAAATAACTCTTAATAATATATTGACAAGATTTTTAGATTTAGATTTGGGAAATGTTTTCAAAAAAGAAGACACTTTTTCTTACTTCCTGTTTTTAATGCATTGTTAGATATGGAGCCAATTCAGATTAAATCTATCAGTGTAAATGATAACAAGTACTGAAATCCCCAGCACAGTACAAAGTTTATCTTGGTTTTATCTGGCAAATTACCATATTTTACTTTAATTTCCAAACCCAATAATCATAATTTTTAATCCACATTACTAAAAAAGACAACAACATTTCCACCAGATTAGCCCTCTTTTAGGCACCCATCTTTGAACCAATGATTCATCAGCATCATTTTATCTAAGCTACATTTGGAGTACTTTGTTCCCTATGTCTGTAGACCACGATTGTTCATTTTTTCTTCATTGCCTTCAGATCTACGGCAATCTGTGGCCAATGTTTCCATTCACTGGGTACTTGCTAAAATAAATTATAGTATATATAGCTTAAAATCCACACAGAGAGGAGAGAGATCTGTCCAAAGGCACCCTGTAAATGAACAGAGACACAGGGACACAAGTTGCACACATCCACTCTTACATGAGCTTTCTCCAGCAACAATGGCTGTTGTTACAGATGCTGCTATCATTCTGCTGAAGTGAGCTTGTATGCATATCACTTAGCACACAAGGCATATCAGAAACCATGTTTTGAGAAATTCATATTTGCAAAACAAAAGCTAGCACTGTCAGAGGTAGAACATCCTCACTCTATGAACAGTGACCTTTCTGAGGAAAAAAAACAACCACAAAAAACAACCAAAAAAATAGATACATTGCCAAACAGTGATCAACTTTGAGGCAAAAAATAGAGTGTGAGATAGCAAATTTCTTGCTCCTAAAACCAAACTCCTGACCACTATTTTTGGAGAGATCTGCGAGAAATGTAGAGATTTTTTTGGACATCATCAAAAGTTAACATGCAATGGGCACTTCATTCCCCCTTACGATTTTTGAAGAAGATGTGGCTACTTTTAATTTATTAGAGAGCAGATTTCAAAAACTTTTTTATTACTGAGGTAGAAAGAGGAGCTATTTTTCCATAAAATATATGTAAATATAATTTATGAAAGACACAAATATTGCTGAAGAGAGGATAAATTGTTTCAGAACTTTATGCTCATAAAAGCAAGGAAAAAGTACATATTGCTTCAATACTTTTTCTTTCACATGTTGGTCTCTCTCTCAGGTGACTGGAAGATATTCTCTGTATTCTGCTTACCCTATAAGTACAGTATGTTTACTGAAAGCAACTGTATGAAACTGCTAAAGGAAACAAAGCTGGAGCACATATTATTGCTGTTAGTAATCTGCCTGCTGCTAAAGGAAAAAGATAGACAGAAAGAAGAAAAAACTCACAATAAATTACCGCCACTACCACTGGAATTAAAATATGCAAATCTTAAGGGAGTATTTCCTTCAGAAACCACAGAGATAGGCACAGAAATCTCAGTTATAACTTTCTATAATTTAATCTTTTGTTATATAAATTGATTCCTAAAGAACATCATTACAGAACTGTGTAATTCACAAATGTGAATCTGTTAGGTATAAAACAGAACTGAGTTGAAACAATGTTTCTCCAGGCTTTCTTTTTTTTTTTTTTTTTTTTTTCTATACTGACATGAAAATAACAGGATAAATTTTATTATTATATCATAAGTCCAAGAGGAGAAACCTATGAAAGAGAAGATACCATCCCAGCCCTGCAAACAGGTCACCTGTGTCAAAATGCCTATTCTCTTGCTGAGAGATGTTGAGATTCCAGTTAAGAACCTAATGCATTTGGAGCATTTAAAGCGCTTTAATTCACCACAACTCTCTTCAACTGAATCAAAAATTTATACCTTTGATAGTGATTTGAAAGACAGCAGATAAAAAGCTCCTTCATGGTCTTGCATCTACCAGGCTTTGTTCTGTCACCATGTGCATTGGCATAAGGCCCAAGCAGGGCTGGTGACACAAGTAACAACTCAACATATAACTACTGATTGATAACATTTTAACTCAAAAAGGCCTTGTGTAAATAATAAGATATTTTTCTTGTGAAGTGCTGAATGCCACTTGGTAGGATTTCCACTGTAAATTAGTAACTTATACTATCAGAGCTTGAGTAGTACTACAAAGCCATTGCTCTAAAATCAAAAAAAATGCTCAGCTGTATCTCAAAACTGAGTCATTCAACATATAAACAAAGAGCATGAAGTATTAAAACAAGGAAAGAATTCAAGATAAGCCGGAAATGAAGTACATTCCTGAAGGCATTCCTCAGCAGGCTGGCACCACACAGCCAAACCAGGCACTGGGATTCTGGAAGGACCACAAAACCAAGGACCCAAATAGAGCATTGACTGGGGGAATGTGCCAGCTACACAGCTGGGAACTTAAGCTGGAAAAGTTCAGACCGAGACCATTGGTTAAAAGGTGAAATGCTTAATGCTGATGTAGCAGACAACAGGAGGAAAATTAAGATGTGTTCTACTTACACGATATGTGATCCAGTACAATTTCTTAGAAAGCACAATAATGCATAAACATTTAAAAGCAACAATTGGTCTGACACATCTCTGTGGAATTCATTTTGTCCGTGGCCAATTTTTTCCAAAAAAACACCTCTAATTACTAGAAATAGCATGCTTCACAGCTAGAAGTTGTGGTTTACAAATCAGGCCCTAAACAGTGACAAGCAAAAGCAACATTACTAACAACAGTGTTAGTGTTACTGGCTACCAGCTTTTTCATGGGGTTTAGCCTTCATGAAGTCCCCTGCTTTCCTGAGATTAGCCTTCAGAAACCATTCTATACCTTCTCGAATCCTCATCTTTTTCTTCAAATACCAAATGACAACAGCACACTTCTATTCTTCATGAGCAAAGAAGCCATTTTTGGCTAAAGTTTTCTTAGCCTCTTATCCTTAAAGATACTGTGGCAGCTGCTACTGAACCACTTACAAAATCAAATCAATAGCCAGAACCATGTCACGTTAGTCAGGATGGATACAGCCCTCCCTGACTTTACCAAGATCCACACTTCTGTAATTGCA
Organism: Tetrao urogallus; assembly: GCF_951394365.1. Lineage (NCBI taxonomy): Eukaryota > Metazoa > Chordata > Aves > Galliformes > Phasianidae > Tetrao > Tetrao urogallus. The sequence continues at coordinate 10,435,246 of NC_136825.1, read as the reverse complement.
TCCTATGACTTGCAAGCATCTGTGGGATGAAGATGCAGCGTGCAGAAAGACCGTGCTTCCAGAGCACAACAGTAGAAGTCCAAGAAGTCCATAGGTGAGAAGAATCCTGGGCTCCAGAAGCAGGTTGTTAAGTGGTGCTAAATAGCTCATCATCCAGTACATGTATCAAAACAGGAGCAGAGAACAAAAAGACCTTCTTTCTACAGCAATGAGATTGCTACAGATCAGAGCACACAGGGCAGCACATGGCAGGGGTCTTCTGCCCAGTAGCCATCAGAGGCTTGTGGCTGCTACTGTACAAAGGGCTGAGCAGAGGTCTCAGTGCAGGAAGGACAGTCAGTGTAGAGTATTCCAGGATTAACAAATATATACATCTAAGAAGAGACTGAATAAATCATTTTTCTGGATACGCAAAAGACTCCACTACGACAAACAAACTTCTGCAAAGCCGGATTTGCACTTGAGAACTTAATATATACTGGCCACCCAGAGGCCCTTATGTTCATGCCATAGGAGCCCTGAAATATTAAACACTTCCGAAAAGCCAGTTAAAAAATGCACATCCGCAGTAGAAATTTTAAATTGACCAGTAAAATAAACTAAATGAGAATATAACCATTACTTTTCCAGACAGTATTAGGCTTCCACAGGAATTTATTTTGCGTAAGGCTATATGAGACCATTCTCTGTGCTTGCCATGTAGAGCAACTGCTATAAGTTTACATGAGGAAGAATGTGGTATCTCTCTAATAAAAAGCACTACATGCTGCAGCAGATCCATTAATATCCTGTCACAATCTTACATAAAACTGTAAAACCAGAAGCCCTAATAGGAGACTCAGTGATATCAAGCTGTCTTCCCTCTCATCCCCAAAGGCACTGCTGATCCATGTGGATGAGATCAGAGCTGTGCTCACCCATCCTGGCATCACACCTTTGGTTACAGCTTCTGGGATGGGGATGGAGAGTACAGGGAGAGCAGTGTTAAATTATTGGGTAAAATAAATCCTGGTCTCCGGTCTGGGATGTTCCTGCATCTGCTACATATATAACAAAATAGTTCCCTCTAACACATAGGACAAGAGTTGCATTACCAAAAAAAAGAATGCTTTGCTGACTGCTGACAGTAAATGATGACAGAAGATGATGGAGCACTTTCTAACTATGACCTGTTACGTCTAAAGAAGATTTAAGAATATTCCTCTTACAATTGGTCAATGAGATATTTGGAATATAGAGAAGGGGAAGAAAAAGGGGTGAAATGGCAGCTGGATAGTATGTCAGACATGACAGTCAAATGTTCCCAGAACTCAATCCTGGAGAAATATGGACTTCCCAGTAAAGGTTGCTTAAAACAAAAGCCCATTTATCTGAATGCTGGAGACATTTAATCAATTTACATGAAGGATTTCAAAATTAGTCAGACTGTAATGAACTATGAAATACTGATTAATGAATTTTTGCAATGTTTGATTAGAAACTTAACATGTATGCTAGCACATTTTGCCACCACGGCGCTTATAAGCTAATATTTGTTTCTTGAAATTACCAGAGTGTAAATAGCCTCTGGATTCCAGGGCTGAGCATGCTAACTATTAATTAGGCATTTTATTTCAAAAGTTAGTCATGAAAAAATTTAACATACAAAAATCCCTTGTAAAAAATAAATGCATAACAAAACACTTCTTTCACATTTCATGTCCTGCCACATCTCCTTCACTCTCCTCTTTACTAACACCTCATAGATCCTTCAGCAGTGCATCAAGCAGCCTGAGTGGCATCTGTCACTTAGGACCAAAGAAAGTTTCAGTTACACATCTGTAAAGCACATAGCTTTCATATCTGTAGTGCCAGGCACACGTACAGTTACAAAACATACACATTTCAATACCTGTATGTGCACGGATGAAGAAAACAGTTGTAGGTAAAAAATGCCCTTATATGAAAATTAACAACTTACTTTCCCACAACTGTGTTCGTTATAGTTATCATCTTTTTTTTCTGATATCAAATAATGAGCTGTTCTGACATCACTTTTTGCCTTTATGCAGTAAATAATCACTAAGGAGAAGACCCAAATATCCCGTGCCTCACATTAAACACTGCCATTTTTTGGTTAATTGATGGTCAGTTATGGGCCTCCTAAATACCAAACATGGAAACTTTGAGAAAGCTCTGATACTAACTCAGTACCTGCTTTTGAAATCATTAATACTTCTGAAGAAGCATTAAACATTCACCAGTTATCATTTTTCAAATGACATCATTAATTGCCTTCCAGTTTACTCTTACCATACGTATACGTTTCTTCTACTCAAATCACAGTTTTTAAGCTTTTCTTAATTTTACTTTTTCCTCACAGTTTCTTCAAATAGTCATAATTTTGTTAATGAAGGTCGCACACTCTGAGCAAGTAAAAGAAAATAAAAAGCCTTCCTTTCATGACAGTATTACCGTAACTAAAAATGTTAATTAGTAACAAAGTTAGCAAATCTAGAAATAGATCATATACCTTAAGAAGTCAACATGTGTAAAAGAGTCAGTGAACAGTAACTGTAAAGTAATAATATAACAATCTTGTTTTGTAACTGGTTAGCTGTAGCTTAAAATGAAGAGATCCCTTTATCCACAATGAAAAATGGAAAACCTCTGAGTTTGGGGTTTGTGGTTGCTAGTAGCAACAAATACTGGAATATTGCCATCTGGTTTCTTGTTTTAAATGAGATTTGAATAATCAGTTTAATAATGGGCAGAGGACATACTTAAAGAAATAATCACTTGTCATATCTTAAGAAAACTTTAGTATGAAAAAAAATCCATTGTATAAATTATTGTAGAACACAGGCATCTAAAGAAACGCAGCAATTTTCATTTTCCCAACTCTAGCATCAAAAATTGAACCAAATAAGGTTTTAGAAGATCATATCAAATATTTAAGAATAAGGAAAAAATAGCATGATTAGTTTGTCACAGACATTCAAAATTAGTAGCCAGCTAGTAGACATACAGAAATACAATATGTTGAACATCTGAAAATCTTATGACATAGACAAAAACAAACATAAAATTCAAATCAACAGAGAAAAATAAACTAAAGTTGGTAAAATATTCATTCTACAACTACTACTCTGCGCAGGATGAAATGAAAGTGCTGAACATGGGAACTCCAAATTTACAAATGTTTCCATCATTTTTAAAACAGCTTTACTGCTTGGCAAAGTATTTTCAGGCACAGTGGTGTTTCTAGGCAGGAAATCTTGGAGTTGCAGAAGGACACACAATTCTGTGAATTTACACAACAATTTTCACTACATGAAGAATATACAGGGACCAGATGCTTGTCCACATCCAACTAGAAAACCATACCAACTGCAGAATAAACACGATATGAGACAAAACAGAATCAAATAGCATCAGTCTTCGTCCATGCCAATTTTGACTGGAACTCAAAGAAGCTGCTTTCAACCAACACTGAATGAAGGAAACTCATCTCTATGATGAGAGCTGATCCTCTTCAAAGGTTTTAACCTTTGAATAGTTGCTTTTAATGTAATAAATTCAATTTTGTAATTGAATTCCCATAATCACACAGACAGCCAGGTGCAAATATGCCCGGACATGCATGGAGTACATACATATGTAAGTAGCACAGGGTTTTGTCAGTTTTCTCTACTTTATGGCTTCTGAGCAAAATGGACTTTACAGGAGCCTACAGCATCACCATCCCAATTCTAAATGACTTACTGAAGCAACACACACTGCCGGTCAAGTGACCTGAGACAGACTCTGGCTCCCAGGCAGAGAATTCTTGGATTCTAAAGAATCCAAGGTATCATTTACAGCTTCTAGTACTTGGGTACTTATTACTTTTCTGCACAAACTATAAGTGCATTTTGATAGTGAATAGACTAATTAATTTTAGACTAGATATTAGGAAGAAATTCCTTATTGTGAGGGTGGTGAGACACTGAATCAGGTTGCTCAGAGAGGCTGTGGATGCCCCCTCCCTGGAGCTGTTCAAGATCAGGCTGGATTGAACTTTGAGCAACCTGGTCTAGAGGGAGGTGTCCCTGCCTACAGCAGGGGGTTGGAACTAGGTAATCTTCTTAAAGGTCCCTTCCAACCCAAACCAGTCTGCGATTCTATGAATAGTGCCATCATTACAACAGAGGTATTGATATGATATAGATATAGTAGCAGTAATGAAAATATGGATGTGCCAGGTGGTCAGAAGATAATGACAGATAATGGCAGAATGGCGAGGCCGGACTCTTTTCAGTGGTGAGTGGAGACAGGACAAGGGGAACCGGCCGGAAACTGCAGCATAGGAAGTTCCGCACAAATGCGCGTTAAGAACTTCTTTACAGTGAGGTGACGGAGCACTGGAACAGGCTGCCCAGGGAGGTGGTGGAGTCTCCTTCTCTGGAGATGTTCAAGACCTGCCTGGATGCCTACCTGTGCAACCTGCTGTAGGGAACCTGCTTTGGCAGGGGGTTGGACTCGATGATCTCTGGAGGTCCCTTCCAACCCCTACAATTCTGTGATTCTGTGAAAATAAGCTGTCAGCCAGGGAGACTTGCAAGTCATATTTTCAAAGGAAGTGAATCACAAGGGGAAGCTGCTCGGAGAGGATTATTTAAGCTTTTCCCTCAATACTTACTGCCATTTGCAGAAGTTTCTTCTGACCATTTATCTCTGGCATTTATAAACCCTAATCACCATGGAGATGCCTGGTGAACATCCCAAGCAAAAAGACAGAAAGTCATTGGCTTCTCTACTGGGTCCTTTATCTCAAAAGTAATATCTGTAGGTGGCTTTTTCCATGCAACATTCTATTTTAATATATGCTTTCCCATGAACTAGACAGATTTACAAACTTCTGAATATAGAAAAGGACAGACTGTTAATTAACTTCCCCTTTTTTTTTTTCTTTTTTTTTTTTTTTTTTTTTTTCATATCTTGAGAGTAAAAGAACTAATAGCAGTCTTTCAGTGATCAAACTGAGAAGGAATTTTCAACCAGGAAACATACAGGAGAAATCTCTGTGCTAAGGAACTTGAGAAAAAAAGTCCTTTGCCCATCTAAACAAGTTTTTGCAACATACAAATTAAACTCCTGAGGAAAAGAGTCACAATATTCAAACTTAATGCATCTAATGTGCAACATGAATACTGCAAGTGTCCAGCACTAGTCATATGTTAGGAATTAAGGCTAGAAAAGCTTGTTAAGAAGTTTCCTGGAACCACTTAAGCAAGAGGGAGCATTGTCAAGCCTTCATTTTAAGAATAACACTTTTAATCTTTCACTTAAGAAAAGCAGTGAAAAAGCATGAATGAACACTATTCATTTAAGAAATTTATTTTTCTTTCTTATTACCAAAATTCCTATTTTTTGGTCATTAATATGTAAGACCGAAGTTAAAAAGGATTTCTATAAGGATTTGTCCATTTTCCACACAAAAAACCCTGAAGAAAAGCCTTCCCGCCCATTTTAGGCATAACATTCCGTCAGAGAGTGAAGTTGTCTTTACCTTCTGCCATTCAAAAAAGTAAGCCAGACATTGCCTTCACCTGCATTTAGCGGAATGTATCTCCAGCTCACTTAGTAAATCCACAGTAATGCCAAAAGTTGCTGGGAAAATATAACAACACAGATTTGAAAGGACAGATGCAGGTATATGAACACAGCAGAAACAAACAACCCTGATTTTGTAAGTATTCTTGTGAGCTAAGCACTAATCTGGCTGTTTAAATTCATACTTCATTCTGAATGATACACAAAGCTCACCAAAACCTTGTTCTTGCAAAGTATTCTGAAGCGCCTTCTCTAAAGTTACCAATCAGATAGGTTTCACCAGATAGAACTTAACCAAAAACTTGAGAGAATTAAGGGAATATGAGATTAAATAACACTAAAATTATTGTGTACATGAAGTTATTTACGTGTAAACTGTAAGAAATACAAAAAGTTCGCCATAAAAAGTAAACTTGCAATACACCTCCTCAAAAAAGAGTTGCTGTGCAAAGCTGGCCAGCACCCACTTGCATAGGACCTAGCGATAAGGGGGCCCACAGATGCATAGATGCTCAACACAGCAAGTACAGAATGCTCCAGAAAAGTAGAAGTGATACTGAAAATGTTAAAAACTGTCCACAGCTCCATTTGATCACACAATCAAATGAATAATTTTGTGAAAAAGTCAAATTATCAGCTCATCAGCATGAATCTATCATGCAGGTGATGACTCTGCATGTCCCATGAAGCAAAAACACAAGATTCTTCAAATCCAAGTGCAAACTCAGAGTGAATTTTTTAAATTAATGATTTTTGGTTTTGATGCTCCTGTCACTGTTCACTTGAATGATGAGCCTTAATAAAAATTTGATATTCAGTCTACTAATTTGCTCAGCATGTTTCCTGGTGCTTATTCAGTGGTCCAGGGACATGGGTAAGTAAAGGACATTGCATGGCAAACACTGAGTGACTCAGACCTCTTAAAAAGAATCTGGAAAGCATCCCATGTAATGCATCTGCTCATCTAACATAAAGTTCTGAGGCTAAGGTTTCCTAAGTAGGAGGGAAATATGATTTTGTACTTGGCATCACTTTGAACTATACCACATTCATTCTGTTCCAGAGGGAAACGTGACCCTTCCGATTCTCCCACACAATTCTAATAAGCTACAAAATATAGAGCTGTTCTAAATGGACTGAATATGTAGAGCTCTATGTGAGATGGTGATGATCCAGAGAACATTCTGTTTTTGTCTGAAAAGTGAGAGATGAGTACACAGAATAAAGATTCATAGGAAACAGGCCTGGACATAAAGTGTCCAAACGGGAATGCAACTAGGGTGAATATGATTAGAGAGACTGCTAGCCAGAAAGAAGGTGAAGAGCTTCACACACCAGATGAGGAAGATTCACAAAATTTCATCCCTGGTCTAAGACTGATAAGTTTTTGAAAGCCTGAGGTGTTCCCAGAGGTTTTCATTACAACAATCTGTAACAGTTCTGTAGGCTTCTTATCTTGACACACCTTGATAGCATGTTTCAACTCTGGATTTCTCCTGGCAAGCATATTCAGTATCACCTTTCTAAATATAAGGAATATAAGGAATATAAGAAAAGTTGCAAGGAGACCCCACTCTCAGCCCAAATATTTTTAAAAGAAGAATACAAGGAATGAGAAGGAAAACAGGGACCAAAATTTCAGCAAGCATTTTTACTCCTTTCAGTGCAGATAGAAAATATTTGAAAGAACAAAGGCATTTGGTCATGTTCTCTACTGTAAGTCACAATATTTTTCCACATCACATTCTGTCCCTAAAAAATACAGAATCACCAGTATTAACATATCATACTTTCTTTATCAGACACAAAGTGGACCCAAATGCTCTACAAATCTTGCAGTGTGAACGCTTGTGACAAAGAGAACAGTCTGATGAATTTCTTCATAGGTTTCTGTTTAGAGGACTGAAAACGGTATGGTTATTGTGCTATGAGGATGGGCAGCAAAGTGGATTGCCTTGTGATTACATTGCTCTGACAGCTGTACTGTCATCGGATGGAGCCCTGTGCAGAGGCATGAGAGGAACAGAGCGTTCATTCTGCAGGCCGTCTGGAACAGCAGATACAGCAGGGCAGTGGACTGCAGGCACAGACTGTATCAGGAGCCAGGCTGGAAGGTTCCAGAGAAGACAAGGAGTCTGTCAGCAATGTGGAACAGATCCAAGCCTTTGAATTGAGACAGAAAGAAGTTTTGTAGGAATCGGAGAGGACTGTCTGAAGTTTAATCCAGAAGCCATAGCCAAAGAATAGTAAGCAAAATAGGAGGATAGGATAACAAGGCCATCTCTTTCCCAATCACTTGCAGGTGATTTATCTTATTTTCTATTTGTTTGTTTCTTCCTCACCTAGCAATTTAGTTATGTCTTGTTACTAACTCGTTTATTGTACATCAATTTTGCAGTTTGATTAAATGGCTTTAAAACTGCAAAGCATTTGGTACCTTCTGACTAGCTGATTTCAAAGAAAAAGGGAGGAGCAGATCCACCTCTGGTGGTTTATATTCCAGCTCATACTGTTTCTTCTCATAAAAGAAGGTAATGAAATACAGGAGGTGTTACTTGTATATGGTATACCAGTAATGCAGTGAAGGAGAGAACTGGAACAGATGTGTTGAAATACGTAGCATCAGATTTCCACTACATGTCTCCAGAATAATGGGTCCCATATCTGCCATTAAGCAGTTTTAAGTCTGTCATGAACCCAAGTCCACATGACTGGTTCTGAAATTTCCATAGCCAAAATTATTGCTGCAGGGGTGACTCAGCTAAGTTTGGCATCTCAGAGCAGCAGTTTATTCTCAGAAGCCAGAGCCAGGGCATTGCACACCCAGACAACATCCTGTCCCAACAATATTATTGGTCTGATTAATCTCCTGTTCAGGTGTACTTCATAGAAATAGCAACATATACTTGGGAAATCTATTAAGAAATTGCTAACAAGTCTGCCATCTTTCTTTCAGTTTCTTTGCTCATTTAACATAAGTAAATGTGATGCAGGATGATGAAAGAAAATCTACCATAATTCAAGTACATATTTTTAGGGTATTAGAATAACCTGTATCTGACATTAATATTTTCTTCATGTAATCAAAAATGATGGATGATTATTTCCATGAAACTGGAAATATTAGGGCTTAATTTTTAGAAGTAAGCACGTGAGAAATGCCTGAATTTGAGTATCAAGGGTCAGATAGTCTTCTGTCAAACAGCAGAATTAGGAGAAGCTTTACTGTTTCATGTGTGCATTCATCTATGCTTACAGAGACAGTACAACAAAAATCACTGATCAAAACACTAATAGAAGCCAAATGGGGAAATGAGAAATATACTGTAGATAGAATTACTACCTATTTGTATCCTAAATGCAATATGCAGGATACTTTTAAAAGAAAAGTATTATGACACAGTAATTTGGCCATGAGAGGGTAATTGACTTAAGATATGCTGATAAAGATCGATTGCTAAGGTTTGGAATTATGACACCAACAAAGTTACAATGACATTAGCACAAAGAGAGAGACACAAATCCATTATAAAGATACAATCAAATATTCAAAAAAGCCTGGCATGCTCATTACTTATTCATGCTAATACAAGTATATTAAGAAATCTAAACAGTGTTAGCATTCAATCATTCACAAACCAAATGAGGTTTTGCATTTATCAGCCACCAGTCATCAAGACGTAACATTAGCTGTACAAAGGTGGTAATATGACATAACTGGAGAAATTTATATCAGCCTACACAGACTGAGAGATACAGTAGGATTTATTAAACTGAGTAATGCCCTCCCATTCTGCACTGTAATAAAAGGAATAGCTGTGCTGAAGTCATTTTCTCAGACAATAAGATTTACCCTCATAACCACTTAAAGAAGTTGTATATGCTTTTAAAGAGTCTAACAGTCATCTCACCCTTAACCAACAATATGCAATTTAAGTTTGCAAACACTGGGCTGGGTGCTAACATTTTAAAAAACATCCCAAACCCACCCAAGTTGGCAAAGTGCCTGTATTACTGGGGTTTTAGCACTTTTCCTCAGGCTGGTTGAAGAACAATCTGGGTCAATTTAGACTCAAATGGATTTTATAAGTTTAATAAAACTCCCTCCATACAGCACTTGAATCTCAAATGTTTTCATTGTTCAAATGGTTAAATCCAAGACTCTCAGCCAGGCTGGGATACACAGCAGGTTTACTTAATCCAACTTTGATCACCAAAATAAATGAAAGATCTAGAACTCAACTAAAATACTAACAATAGTTATAATTACACGTTATGGGACATACCTCCTAGGACACAGTACATCTGCAGGAGATGTTTACACTTGCTTTACAGCGGCACTTGAAGCAAGGTATTGCTTCAGTTTGATCCTGATGACATGCCATTTATAAACCGTGACTGATAAATCTAATGCCTCTGAAATCAGATAAAACTTTGATAAATGACTTCTTAGTGAACAGGCTGCAATAGCTCCTTCTGCCCACATTCAGCCACCCTGCTGCAATCAGCACCATTTTGTTTAATCAACGGTTCAGACAACAATGCATTTGAAAGCTATCACACTATTAAGAGATGTGAAGATATACTTTTCATGAAAGATATGTTAAGACAGAAAACTACAAAAACTAAACTCTTTCTGTGACAATTTTCATAGCAAGATCGCATGCTTGGAGAACTCACATAGATGTATAAAAAGGCTTTATTGTAAGCACCTTTCCCATATTTGGTGATGACAAGACTTGAGAAGCACCCTGTAACATGATCAAACATGTCCAGTAACACAATCATTTTCTACTTCAGATAAGCTAAAGGATCACTGATGCTTTAACAAAAACAAAAGATTACGCAAGTGCGGTTTAAAAACCAAAATGGTTAATGAAACCACAGCAGTGTGGGAAAGCTGAAATTTTTACATTTTCCCCCACATTCATGGGATTTCTCTATAAAAACATAAGTTGAATTTATGCTGATGTCAAAGAGCACAAGGTGCGGAAGATTCAATAGAGACTTGTTTGGTTATAACCACAGCACATCTTGCTGGGCAGAATAAACTAACATTTTATACATGCTAAACATTTCTTATTTACATTTTCCTTCTGCAACTTGTGAACAGGTTATGTGTGACTGAGTGCAGAAGTAAAATATTGTTCATTTGATCTCTGCCCAGGGGGACCATGTTTCTGGATTTGCAAGTGATGTTTGAAATAGAATGGCAGCCCTGTGCTCTTTCCTTTCCTAGTCTGGTTAGCAGCCACATGAGGTCAATTTCTTCAGTCTAAGAGGAAACACTATTCACACATGTTCACTTTTTAATTTAACTCTGATCCAGAAGAGGAGAGCAGAACAGTTATGAAACATCCAGAGCTGACAAACTCAGGAGACAAACCAGTAATTAGGAAGGGGACAGATCAGTTTTAATTACCAAAAATAGTGTTCTAAAGGCCAACAGGAGAATAGTCCTCATCTTTTAAACTAAGAAATAGATTTTGAAACAATTGTTGAAAGGGGCCACTAGCCACTCCCCAGTGAAGTAGGAGGCTGCTAAGCCAAGTAATAGCACCTGATAGTAGGTGATGGGGTAACCAAGTGCCAGTGCTGTTTTCACAGTGGCTTTTCCTACAACAAGCAGACAACATCAGGGAAACCATTCCCTAAAGACACTGAAAGACAGGATTGTGAATTTCAAAGAAAAGTTACAATACCCAATTTCTCATTTCCTTTCCAATTCTATGAGATAAGGGCAGAAGGGCCAAACTGAGGGTGAGCTCTGAAGAAACTGGGTTCTGTATCAAATACTCATTATTAAAATGAAAGCCATGTGATAATCAGAGTTCCTAGGTACATTAAGCTAATAATGATAGAGTCTATACCCCTCTGCTCCTTGCCTTTCTTTTGGCAATGGTAGACAATAGCCAAGTACAGAATAAAGCAAAACCACTGCACACAACCAATTTCATTCTGAAAAATAATCCCTCCTTTGTCTTCAGAAGTCAAAGTGGGAGCAGAATTATTCAGATAAAGATTTGGGCTGATCTAAATGAGCAACTTTCACCTACTTGCAAGGAATGAAAAATTGAAAAGTTCTACAAAATGCAGGTACGCGATTAAATTCTCCTATTGAATGAAATAATTGGGACCAATAAAGCACATGCAACACCACTCCAATCACTGTGTCCCTGTTTGGTGACAATTAATCTTCCTCTGCCCAGTTTCCACTTCATCTTGGAATGAGAGCAAAATGATAAAGGGATAAGCCTTGCTAGTACAGTACACAACATACTAAAGACTTTTCTAATTTAACTCCCCATCAATCATTCTGTATTGTTGAGTATTTCCAGAGTATAGCAAATACAAATGTTTAAGATGCTGAGTTCAAGATGCTCATTACTTGAGCCATTTCACTTTTTTGTTGACATTTACTTTCAGAGCACCACTAAGCTCCCATCATGAAAACACAGGAACAACCCCCACTGATCTCTACAGATCCAACAGACAATGATTTGAACTCGAGCTCCACTGGTTTTTGACAGAAGAGGCTGGAGGACTACACGTCAACAAGGCCAGCCTTTGGTTAACAACAGCTACATAAATCAAAACTGCAAGTGTGTCTTCCTCAAGAACAAAGGAAAATCATGCACATCAGAATATGTTCATTTGTACCACTTGTGCTATGTATGTTTGTCAAAAGCAAAAGGAAAAAAAAGAAAAATGGCAGGGATAGGACAAAGTCAAAGATAAGAGAAAGTGGAGATCCTGAAGGAAAAGAATATGTAGTAAAAGAAAACAGGCAGTGTGTGATGCTTGTGTTCTCACTGAATTCAATCTCTGATCTACCTAACCAGACCTCAGGACCACACGATATTAAAAAACAAAACAAACAAACAAAAAAACCAACAGCATCAACTAGTGCATTTAAGAGCACTTTTCTTTCATTACTATTGCTAGAGAAGAATTAGAAAGGGCATACAAGTACCCAGACTTAGCTGGGTATTTTCTTGAAAGCTCATGGCCACACAGCAAAAAATTTTAATTACAACTCAACAGTTGTAAGTTCATGACATAGTGGAACCATAGACAATTAAAAGCCTAGAATATTTAGTCAATAATAAGTTATTTTTAGTTCACTACAACTAACTTGGAAAGACTGATTACATTAATAAAAGACTTTTTCCAAAATACTTTTTCAGAAGAACATGAAATCAGTGTATGATTAACAAAGAGTTATTCCATGCAAAAATGGCTTTTTCTGCATCTGAATGCCAAAGTCAAGGCAAAATTGGCATCAGTTTAGCAGTATATACTTTCTTTTCGCTTTCATATTAAAAGGAGGAAAGAATTGCTAACCTCTGACTAGAAGGCATGAGACACCTTAAGTGAACATCAGACGTGGTTCATCAAGAGCTACTAAAAACACACCCAACATGGTGCTAGTGATATACAAGATACTTTGAAGAATACCAGAGAGATTTTACTGTTCTCATGAAATAAGCACTTACTTCCATCTGTACATGGAAACACACTATGAAAATAAATAATTTGTCAGCAGCAACTGGTAACTTCAGTAGGAATAAAAGACGTGACCAAACAAAACTTTCCTTGAGATCTCTAAGATCTTGACCACTTGCTGCAGATAAGTACATTGGAAGCAACACAATATCACATTAATCGGAGTGGCAGAGAACAGCAAAGAAGTCTAGAAATGTGTTAATATTTCTAATGCTGTTAATGAAATCCTGTGACTGACTAGTGAAGTTTAAGATTTAGAACATAAGTTAACCAAGTTCAAAAGAATAAACACTTAAAAATCTGGGATTCTATTTTCTGCCTAAAGGAATCAGCTTTTGATTAAGCAATTGACTTTTGTAGTAAATAAAATTAAAATAAAGAACTTTAATTTCATCAATATTATAACATTAAAACATAAAAACCACTAACTGCCTTGGACAAATGTTTTCCATTAAATTTAAAGAGAATAAGGGACGGGTTCTGTGGGAACTTGACATTTATCATTCAAGTGAGAAGAGATCTTGTGAATCTCAAATAACACAGCTAAGAGCAAGTCAAACGATCTTTCTTCTCTTACAGATGCAATAATGCCACATCTTCCTACAGTCCATCATGTATTCAGTTTCAGCTGTGTAATAACATGCAGAGGTTAAAGGAGAAACATGGGAAGTGAAAAACCTGCTGTCCTCCTCCTGAAATCTTTACAGCAGGCACACAGTAAACCTATGTAGTGAAGCATCCCCAACCCCCAGCTCATTTGCTTATCTTAAAGCAAAACTAAAGGTATTTCCATCTTTGTACACAGCCACAGAAGCATAAAGACACACACACGCTCCCAGCCTCTTCTCATGAATGGTTTCCAGTTACTTACCTTTCAGTGCCTTCATAAAACGCACTGCTTTCAGGGCGCTCGTATTTCACAAGTAACTTATGATTCAAAATAAGCTGCAATTGTCAAAATAAATGGACACAGTATCTTACTTATTAATATGATAAATTTGAACATTTAACTAGAGGTCTGCTATTTCCTAATGTTCAAAGTTCTGCCGTAACTTCCAGATAATCCACCTGACTGATTCCTAGCGCTCTTTAAGACTATTTAACTTAAAGCTTAACAGAAAATCCATAACACACCTATGATTTCAATATCTGAGAATATTGTCACACTGGTTTCCCAGGAAATGCTGTACATGAACTGTTGCTGTTTGCAGTAGGAGATTTCAAACAAAATACATGACTCCTCCGACCACAAGAAATGAGTTGAGTCAGGTATCATTTACATTCTCTTTCACAGCTCTTTCCTGTAAAGGGTTTCAGTTAACCCAGACAGTCTGAACCATGTTACAAGGTTTCTATTCCAGCAGATCTACTATCAAAATACTAAATCATGCACTCTGATCACACAGCCTCGTATCGAAATTCATACAGGGGATTATCAGGGATTCTCCAATTAAAAAGGTCCACTTTCAGGATTCTCTCCTTTCCATTTAACAGAATTTTTTCCTCTTTTATTTCTGAAGACGTACACAAACATTTCAGCACACCAAATGCATGCAAAAATTATTAACTTAAAAATAGTAAATAGAAGACAAGGTGGTTGCTTAAACATTGCTGGATATTTACTCAAAGATTTACTGGGTACACCTTGGGCTTATTTGCTTTTTCAGGTCTGAACACACCCAGCAGGGTCACAGTGAAGAAGCAGCCTTGTGAAAATTGAAAATCGTGCTACAGAACAGGCAGAAAATTCAGGTGCTGGAGTCAATAGAGCTGTTTAAGCAAAGGTCACTTTCAGAAGATCCCTGTATCATGATAGACTGGAAGAAAACATGTTTTAGTTCTGGTCTACATTTTCGTTAGATCTATTCTTAAAACAAAAAAAAATAAGAAAAAAAAAAGGAAAGAAAAGAAAAAAAGAGTAAAGGTAACTGAAAAAAAAAAAAGTCACGTTACCTCACATCTTATGAAAAATAATCTTTTTTTCCCCTTTGCTCTGAATTATTTCTTAATGGGAAACCTAACTTAAAGGATAAGGACAGAATGATCAAAAGAAAGAGGTCATGAGACAACACCACAAAGCCTCAGAAAAGTTTTGTTTTCTTAAAAAAAAAAAATCATGGCTACTTTGTTGGTCAGCTGGATATATCTGAGATACTTACATTCTGTAAGATGGAGAGCTGATTCCAATGTTTCAACCAATTGAAGATTTTCTAAGACCAAACTTTGTAGAAATACAAGCAATTAAAAAGGATTTTCCAGAAAAAAAGATACTGTGCTAGTATGTGCCAAGAGATTAAGGAAGCAAATACATATGGAACACTGGAAACCTCAACAATGTATCAACCACCATAGATTTCTGCAGCTCAGTAATCAACTAAGATGGCATGATTAGTTCGAGTGCTATTTCAACCAATCTGCCAAAAGCAACTATTTAATAGTTATCTATTTAACAAAATTGGATAAGAGAAAAAAATAGAAGGAATACATTTTTTAAAAATGTATTCAAAAAACAATAGAACAGCAAGTAATCCATGATTTACCTGAACACGAGTTCTCATTAAAAGAAAGGTAAATATCTCTGAATGCAGATGTATTCCATGCCATTCTCTTTATTACTTAATTTTCCAGGTATCTCAGCATGATCTAAATAAATTATGCTGACAATACAACAATATAAATGATAAATCAACACCACAATTTTAGTGATATATAGCATAAAATGTAAATAATAACCAGTACTGCTAATTGGCTCACTACCTGGCAACAGATCAGTAAGTAAGCAATTTCACTGGTAATGCTTCAGCTGTACACCACCCTAATCATTAAGCATTTCTAGCTACTAAGCTGTTTCTACTATTTTGTTTAAGAAACTGTACTGCATCATAAGAAATTATGCCTGAAAAAAAAGTCACGTTGAAAAAGAATATATATATTTTTTTTAGTTGTTCATTGACAACATCTGGATATTACAAACCAACTCTTGCTACATCATGTGGCAGAAGCATTAGTCAATGCATTGCATGAAATACCAAATCAGAACATGTTTTACTTGGAAAGCTAAAATAGAATTGAAAAGCTGAAGCTATTTACCAGCCTGCGCAATTATCTATGTCTAGAAGAGTCCAGTCTTTGCTTCAGGGCTTTGTTTATTGTCCAAACATCAAAGATGAAAACAAAAGGGTAAACCCTGCTTTCCACCAGAGGCTGAAGATCTCCTGATGTCTGATCCAGGACTAAGAACACCTATTTAACCCAGGAGGTCCTCACTGTTACAGAGCAGAGGTTTTCTTCTATCAAAGGAGTGTAAGACCCAGGCCTGGTACTGCCCTGTGAGGCCATGTGAAGACTCTCACTCTTTCCTAATCTGTACTAAATTTCAGCCCCGTGGTGGCAGATGTTGTTGAAGATGTTGCTGAATTCATAAAAGTCACAGCAGTATGTCAGCATCCTATTACCCATAACATCTAGTTCAGCATCCTATTACCCATAACAAACAGACTTCATGGCTATTTTAAAGAGGAAGACAAAATGACAAAACCCCAATGGGTCACTCACTGAAACATTTTCATAGGATAAACATAAGCTCTCATTTTCTTACCTTACTTCATTCTACCTGTGAGAACTGCCAATATGCATGTTCCATTTAGATATGTTTTAGTCAGTGGATTGGCTTAATCCTGCCATATTTTTCATTCCAAGGACCTAATTAATCAGTAAGTTCCATTCTGCAAAACCTCAAAAACACCTCCTTACCAAATTTCAGTTTGTTGGCACACCTCATTGTTTGCACTATGGAACAAAGAGAAGAGAGAAATCAGATTAACCCTGAGTAAATCATTCATTTCATCTAAAATCGTACCCATATTTTCATTCATTTAAAATGAGTTCTCTTATTTGCACTCTTTATTTGTACAGAAACTTCTCTATTCATCTGGATATTTTTGATTATTCCTGTATCTTTTCTGTTTGTACTACACATTTTCAAGCAGGAAGGTAAGAATTCAACTGTTTTCACTGCAAGAGGATATCATTGATAGGTATCACAATATTTGCACTATTATTTTCCAACCCATTCTTTATTCATCCAACCATTTTGCTGCTACTAAGACCACCGCTGTGAAGTGAGCAGCCTTTTTTATTGAGCTGTCTGCAGTAATGATGATCATGGGGAAACCCCATCCCCAATGAAAGAAATGGCAAATCTCCCAGAGACTCCAGTAGGATCTGAATTTCACTGGAGGCTTTGCTATCAAGTAGTTATCATTAATTTACAATTCAATCAATGACTATGAACAGCACAAATAATTCTATACAATTTGCATTGCAGGGAATTGCACTGCAATCAAAACTCTGTATATTTGCCTTTCTCCAGAAATCCTTCAGGAGTTCTATGGACTTCACTAATGAAAAATTGTTGTATCTGTATTTCTGTTTCTTTGTGCCCCTTACACTCCTTTTTTCTACCCTTACATTACAAGTATCCAGCAAACATATCGAGCAAGTGATTGTTAATTCTGTGTATCTGAAAGCCTCCTATTAACTTTTTCATATGCCCAATTCAGGACTGTTCTCCATTCTTCTAGTAACATTATTATTTCTTGAAGCAGGCAAATGCATTTCATTAACTCATTTTCTCATGCAGCTGTCAATTCCTTCGTGAATGTAAACATTTCTAGTAACCTGAGAGATGTGGTTGATGATGATTTGCCCAGTCTTACTTTGTGTGTTCACTTAGGGAAATCTTTAAATTATTGTTGCTAGTTTTTTAATCCAGATAATCTTTTTTTTCTTCCTGTTTCTGCTGAACCTGAATCCACAAACTGATGAACAGCTTCTTCTCCAGAAATAGAATAAAGAACAAAAGAAAAAATTGACAGCTAGAAAGCTGAAGGTTACAGTCCTCATTGCATATCTACAAGTGCATCTCAGCAATTTATGATTCTGCTTATGGCACACTTATATAGTATATTTAAATTAATTTGAAAATGCTGTGTGTTTGCAAAACTCTCTACCATCTGCCACTTATTTAACTGTCAATTTCAGAATTAAGCAATATAGGCAAGGGAGTTGAACATAATTTCTATTCCAAAATCTTACTAATATTCCAAAGCTTGGTAATATTACCCACAGGATTTCTTGATGGAAAATCATGGAAGTCGACACTGATGCAACCACATTACCGTATGCCTTATGCTGAGCAGGTAGCTTTCAGGACATTAGGTATTAGTACATAAATCTGCCCGTATCGCATCAGAAGTATCTGCTTGCTTGCAAATAATCTGAGACTTTTAACATAGACCTCAGTGAACTACATAGACATACCCTAACATGCATATTTCCGAAGTAAACAGGGAGCAGTGAGCCCTTAGGTTGAGTTATTCAGTATGGATCTTACTCCATCTTTTTCATCCTGTGGGGATTCTCTATTTCTTTAAGTCTACAATTTAATAAATCTACTAAAATAAACAAATCAGAAATTAATTAGGAATTAATATGGTTCAGGAATGTTTAAATTAAATAAGTACTTGTGTTTTAATAAGTAGGAGCTTAGTATGTATAGTACTTTCTCCTCCAGTTTATACTTCCAGTTATACTTCCAACTGCTGAGATGACAATTATAGCCACACTCAAACTCTTAACAGCCACAAATTCAGGATGAAACACATCTCTGGTGTTCAAAATATCCTTTCCTGTGATGGTAATACAACACAATATCTGCTAAAGGTAAGGTCCTGTCTAGTGACACAACAATAGCATAACTATTATGTAACCTGTAATTATGATGTAATTATATTATTTAGAAGAAAAAAAAAAATCAAAAGTTAACTCATCAAATATAAACAAGTAATGAAAAAGCACTATGAAGAATACTTTTTTTCTTTAGAACATTAATATACTGGGATATCAATGTCTGCGCTTTTTAAATTTCTCTATAAAATTAAAAATATACATGGGGTGCTTTTTCTTTAAATGTCTTTTCCAGGGAGAATGAAATATATATATCTGGGGACAGAGCCATACCGCCTTGCTATAAATGGGTGGATGCAGGAAGAGCTTTCACATTATCCTTCACTAATGAAGTAGCAAAGTTAACTCCCCCATTATTAAATCCATGCTTGTAGACACTAATATTCATGAACGTACACAATACCTAGCAGTATATATGTTCTCTGCTTTCAATCACAACAGGTTTATTTTGTTTAAAATTTTTAATTGAAGTCAAAACATTTTTGCTTTTGGTATAGGCTGGCAGCAAATAAAATGATCCTGATGGATGGCATAAAACTGTTAATTATGTTTTGTTTGCTCTATTGTTAGTGTATTGCTTGTGTGGTTAAAAATTAACTCTATGATCTTATTTAAAACAATACATGTGTCATTTCAGACATTCCTAAAAAGGATGCTTAACAATAATAAATAGGTGTACTTGTCAAGAGAAATTTGCTAACAAAGTGAATTCAAGCATTTTAAATAGATAAAAGAAAGCAACGATGAATTACACCAGGATAATATTTTGTTTCATTTTAAAAAAAAATTAACATTCCTCTCTTGTTTTTATTCATTGATGAGTTTTAGATATGCAGATAAGGACAATAAATGTTTGATGATTATATGGGTATTCCTGAGTCTCTAGATAACCTTAAATATTTCAATGTCTGAAAGAAGTGTCAGGCTGTATCAGAGTGTCTGTACTATAAACACCAATAACAATGATACGTATTTCTTGAAGGATTTGAAAGTTAAACCATCGAAGTTATTCTTAAGCAGGGTGCACAGCGGGGAACACATCAGCAGTTTCATCTCCACACACAACGATGCAACAGAAACAAATAGGATTTTTGAAGTCAAATGTGTAGCACATCTGTACATAAATCCACAAACAACTTAGATAAATGAACAGTCAGTCAAAACATATCATGCAGATGCCAATCTACACTGTTTCAAATATTCTAAACTTGACTGAACCACCTCAGATAACAGTTTTGAAAATCTGCCCTTCTGAACTAACTTCTCTGCAGCTAAGTCAACGAGGTTCTCCATGAGTGCACGCATTTTCCCAGGGACAACTTACATTACAAATCTCATGATCTAAACAGAGATTAATATATTTGTCAGAAAATATGTATGCTTTATCAGCATGAATTTGCTCTAACGTATACTCTGATTTCCCAAGACAGATGAAGTAACCTGAACAAAATCAGTGTTTTCCATGCTATGTTTTCTGTGCTTTTTTTTCCCATCAGTTTAAGAATTTTATATAGGTTACATTTGCATCAAATATTTGTTTTTCCTCTTGTGAAAATGCTTTTTTTGTTGTTGTTACTTAGAAACAAATTCACATTTAAGAAAAACCACTTTGCATTCAAAACCCACTTGAAAGAAACCAGAAGAGGCCAAAAAGGTCCCAGCATAGTCTCTGAAAAAGGAAATCCCTAGCTACAGACAATGAAGAAAGCCCAAAAAAAGAACACGGCAGTAAAGCAGTCACCACCTCATGGAAGAGTTTCAGTGTGTTCCAAAGCTGTTTTACAGCCAGTGGGTACTGCATGACCCAGTGACAACAGGGTAAACCTAATGGTCATAAAGGAGCTCACCAGAAGATTGAAAGTGTTAATACACAGCAGTGCTATCGCGACCAAGAGTGCATTTAAACCTCTGTAATATAAAGATTTGCCAGCATCGCAACTGCGACAAGGACAAGCAAAGCACACAGAGCCAACGTCTCGGCTGACAGCACATCTACATGAATATGTAAGATCTGTTTAGGCACTGTCAGAAAGGCTGTCATAGAATGGTGCAGTGAGGGGACTTGGAGATACATTATGGGCATTTCAAGTCATTGGAAAACTCTAGCGTCCAATTTTGAATGTTGACGCACTCAGTAGTAGAGATGGAACCACTTCCTGACAGAAGTCCTTCTACATTCAAAAACATTCCAGAATAGCCATTTTGAGGATGGAAAAGATGTGAAAGGGAAGCAAATGCAAAGCTCAAGACCTTCATGAAATGAAGGTGAAAGCAATGATACAGCATGAGCCTGTGGACTACAGAAAGAGCTGAATCATTAATAAGATTAGTCAAAAGTTTTCAAAGCATTGCAGATGAGCTAGCCACTATTAAGTAGCATACATCCTTAAGCACATGCCCAAACTTTTGCAGTCTGATCCTTTGCATCACAAAGCAATCAATGAACTTGATTCTGCAGGCATAAAGAGCACAGCCTGAATTTCATGTCTGATGTGTCAAGTGGGCAAAAATATTGGTAAAAGGAGCACAGCAAGAGGCAATATGGCAATGTTAGTAAAGTTTCTCCAGACCTCAGTGCACATAGGCTCTTTTACAGGACAATACCTTTAATATAAATAACACAAAAAAGCCCTTAGAAATTGCAGTTTGGGTGTTTTTCTTTATTTTGTTCTCCTTTTTACTTTTTAATAGTATAACTTATTTCATCACCTTTTTGCAAAGCCTTAATAGCATGTTATACTGTTTATACACGAAGACAGCACTGTGGCAAAACTTGTTATTGATCATGTTTTATATTGTCTGAGGAATTCTCTGTAAGACTTATGAAAGAAGTTAGGTATCTTTTGTGCAAAGTATTCTTTTATTTTCCACTTCATTTATTTTGCTCAATGAAATGTGTGTATACATTCAACCACACAACATTTTAGTACCTTTGAACTATTTTTAACAATCTTTTGATCCGTATGTGGACATAGGAATGTTAGGAATGTAAAATATATACCATCTTAGACATTCAAGCATCTTAAATCAGCTAATAAGTTAAATATTTTGTACATTCTAGAACTGAGATTTGAAAAGATAAAAAGTATTTAAGTATTTCTGATCTGCCCAATCATTCCCTGAAGTATAAACTAGTCATTTCCATATCTAAAAATTAAATTGACAAAGTACACATCAGCAAATATGAAACGAAAATGTGAGGAAAATCAGAGAGCTTCCAATGAATAAATAAACAAACAGCAAGCAAGTTGCTTGGATCCAGTAATGAGGTATTTTTACTGTGGCTTTTGTTTAGTCTTCTTGATCTCAACAAAATAATCTCACCCGCAGGACATAAGAGTAATTTGTTTCAGATCTTAAGTCGCACTTATGACTATGTTTGTATTCAAGCATATCTCTGAAGAGCTGGGTTAAAAATTACCTGCCTGCTTTAGTCTTTCCTAAACATAACTGCATTATGATTTCTGGATACCCTGATGAGTTTGATGAGTTCACAGCTACTGAAGGCATAGCAATAAAGAAATTTGATAAACCTCTGGAAAAAAATTATTAATGAAATTAATAATTAAATCTGCCAAAAAACATTTATAGGAAGGTATGAAAGGTGTTATGAGTAAGAATATGGTATTTTCTTATAAATACAATAGGTTTGCCAAAGTAAATAACCCTGTGAGTTACTTACCTCATAATGTATTTAGTTATATTAAATGGATAAAGTACTTGATCATCTCCCAGGATAATAAAGCTGGTGGTATGGAGAAAAGCCTCCATGGGATTAAGAGAGAGTTAAAACATTTCAAATATGCAATTAAAGGCATTCTAGCATGCCTGTGATCTCTGCTCTGGTTTCCTGCTTACAGAGAAGGAAAACTGGCTCAGACCTCCTAGACTAAGACAAGAAGTATGCAAAATCGAGCAGTCTTTGTGCCAGCTCTTGCTAATCCTTTTCAGTATGGTTTGCTGCTAATTTGTCATGGCACATATTTGCCTTATGTCTAATTAGCATCAAATTGCAAACTGCTATTTGCTAACAATTTGTTGCATCAATCTGCTTGAAAATCTATAGTTTAAAACTGGATTGCAGCTTATTCTGTCTATCAAAACTCCAATTTTCATACACATCACAGAAAATTATTTCCCTCCAAAAAGCATTGCAGTACTCTATTGTACAAAGAGGCCTACATTTAAAAAGAAAACCTTTACAGAGTGCTACTTTTTGTTCCTTTGTTTAATCTTCCATTTATATTTTGCCATAAATTGTTTACAAAAGGAATTAAATAAAGAACAGCATGTGCTTTGTTTTGAATTAGATCTAGTTAAAATTGCATCACTCTTAGACTAGAGACAGACAAAATTATCATGTATACTTTAGGGGTATATAGGCAAGATTCTTGCAACCAGAATTTGTGACCTGAAACTGGACCTCTTTAAGAAAATTTCAGCCAAGGAGCTTGCCAGGTTTAGCAACAGGCTAATTTGGTCTGTTCAACACCTTACGGATATTTTAACAAATGAATAGCTAAAAATCTTTGTCACAAGCAAATATTGTTGCAAAGACATTCATCAATGAAACTGCAAGTGATGGGGATCTTTCTGTTTATAAGATTTACTCCCCTGCTATGCCTCATTATGAGCAGATGGAATACTCCTGCTGTATGCATTGCAGGGGATGGATAGAAATGTGTCAGTACAGGGCCTGGACTATGAAACTTGCTTGATAAGTAACACATGATGTTCTACGCAGCCTCTTCTGCTGTACCCCAAGGGCAACACGGGGTCATCAAATAGCATGGCTACAATCTGCTTCTCTGGAAGCAAGATTTCAGGCCACTGAAGATGATGCTTCATATTTAGACATTATGATGGATATAAAATGGCTTTCCCATACCACAAAACAATTTTGCAATTCTGAAAACATTTCATCAGGAAATAGATGAACTTAATGTTAAGCTGAACTCTGCTCCCAGTGGTAAAACCCTCAGAGACTCAATGGACATAGAGTTTCAGGAGTGCTTAAATAAGGGGATCAGAACTACTACTGAAGCACTAGAGTTGGAGACTGGACTACCTGATCTCCTGGCATTCCTTCCCACCTGAATTATCATAAGGTCTGACATTTTACTTAATGAATATTCAGCAATGACTCATGTTCAGATATTTTTCCTGTATTCTTCACTTTCTTTCTAATCAAAGAAAAGCAATACAAATGCTTATTGGTCAGTACTGCCTCCAAACCACACTGAAAGGTTGAAGGAAAAAACTGCTATTAACTGATAAAAACAAAATGAAGAGTAAATCTATTTAATCTCAGTAAGATCATGTGACAACTTCTTATTTGTATCACATTTAAGTTGCTTTTCTTCAGCAACTGGCTACATGTTTATGGGCTCAATTACCTCTAACTGTGAACTAGAGAAAAAAAAAGAAAAATAGAAGAAACAGAATATAACAATGAAAATATCATAGTGAGCACATATCACCATAAACAACTGACATAAGCACAACTATGGGGAAGAGTCCCCATTATGGAAATGGTTATAATGACACATATGAAAGTTCTTCAGGGTTCCTATAAGATAAAACCCAGAAGTTCCAGGTGCAGCTTATTTCTCACAGTAGAATAGCAAAGAAGCCAGACATCTTACATCTCTATAAAAATATAATGAAGAAAAAAATGGGAAAATCACATTTTTTTCAGTCAAGCACTTAAAAGTATGCATCGTGGACATAATTAGACATAATACATCTAGGTCAGCTGAAGAGGCAGGATTCATACACTAACGCTTTATACAAAACTTTTAAACAAAGCTGTGTTGATTGACAGCTCCCTAACTGTGACTCTTTTCAGAACTGGTAAAACCATGAGAAATATACATTTTACATAGCTCTGAAAAGCAACCCTGCTCTTCATTTGAGAAACTCCAAAGGCACTGGATATAAATAGGGGAATGCTATATTCACCATTTATTAGTGGCAGCTCTGCTGGATTTCCAGTTGAGATCAGTTGTGGGATTTCACTACTCGTTCTCATTAACAGTTATGGAGCCAGAGAGTAAGACTGAGGTTAAGTCTAACACACGACATGAGACAGTAGTGATATTATGACTGCTTCTCAATTTTTTCCCAATTTCAGGTCTAAATGCCTGCACATACCTCAGATTAAACAGTTTGGATCAAAAAAAAAATAATCTTTTTGAGGTTATCATAACTACAATTCACACAATTTCTGCCTTTAGTTTATTCATTTACTTATTCATTCTACATCATAAACCAGATAAGGCTTACTTCAGCAACAGATTACATAAGAATTACTTTAATTTAGTAATTAAAGATAAATTAATTATATTTCCATTTAGTCATGCTGTGTTTGGCAGAACATGCTCTGAGGTTCCACTGTCATGATTCAGTTATTATAAAAATCTCAGAAGCTATGTAACTAACACAACACTAATCTGTCCATTAAAAAGTACCTCTAAATGAACCCAAAGTATGAACTCTTTCTGCCAGTAAGAACTTGCAAAACAACGAGAGACTAACACAGCTGGTAATGCACAAACCAAGGTGCATCTTAAGTCCCAACACCAAACTCCCAAAACGCCAATACCACTGTAAACTGTTTTCTGTTTAAGCAACCTAGAATTTAGAATTAAGCTTAACTCAGATGAGTGATTGACATTGTTCAACATTCTCATAGCAATATTCTTGGAAATGTCTGGCATGCAACATATGCATATACCTCCTTATGATTTAGTACAATGCTTGTAAAGTATCTTTTGCAATACATTAAATGGTTAATCCAAGTGAAGGATAGAAGTCTGCTGCCAGGTACCAGACTTCCTTTTCCTCAACAAGCATGAAATTATCCATGCTCAGGTTCCCAGATTTAAACCATACTCATGGCTTACAATGGAGATTTTATACTTCCTACGATCTTCTTAAAGAAAAGACAAATATCCAGTTAAGGAGCTTGAAAAAAAAACTATGGGAAATACTACAATGATGTATTAAGTTAAAATCATTAATGAAAATAAGTTCTCTAATAGAAATAAGTTTGCTTATTAAAAAAAGGAAAAAAATATGGTTCATGGCAATGTGTAAGACTCAAAGTGTTACTACAATTACTTTTCAGTTCCCAATCAAATAATGTGCTATATTCTATATACAAGAGAGCCTATGTGTTTCTTTCCTAGTCCCCTAGAATGCTAAACAACAATATACTTAAACAGAAGGTACTTTGGCCACAACAACCCCAAGCAAAGCTATAGGCTGGAGGCAGAGTAGCTGCAAGATTGTGGAAGAAATGGACCTGAGGGTGTTGATCGACATTTGGCTAAACATGAGCCAGCAGTGTGCCCAGGTGGCCAAGAAGGCCAGCGACATCCTGGCTTGTATTAGAAATAGGGTTGTCAGCAGGAGCAGGGAAGTGATCATCCCTCTGTACTCAGCACTGGTAAGGCAGCATCTTGAGTGCTGTGTTCAGTTTTGGGCCTCTTACTTAAAGAAAGACATTGAGGCAGTACAGCATGTCCAGAGAAGAGCAACAAAGCTGCGAAGGGACTGGAACACAAGCCTTATGAGGAGAGGCTGAGGAAACTGAGATTGTTTAGTCTGGAGAAGAGGAGGCTCAGGGGAGACCTCATCATTCTCTATAACTAACTGAAAGGAGGTGGTGGTGAGGTGGGAGTCAGCCTGTTCTCCCACATAACTAGCAATAGAACTGAAGGGAATGGCCTCAAGTTGCATGAGGGGAGGTTCACGTTGGATAATAGGAAAGGTTTGTTCTCCAAAAGAGTGGTCTGGCTCTAGAATGGGCTGCCCAGAGATGTGTTCAAGAAATGTTTAGATGTGGTACGAGGGTACATGGCTTAGTGGGGTTATATTGATAGTTAGGTGAACGGTTGGACTGGATGATCTTGGAGGACTTTTCCAACTTCAGTGATTCTATGATTCATGGTTTTCTCAGTTAGATTCAGTAAACGCTGTATATTCATTCCCTCTTCTCATTCAGATTCTAATGAATGCTTCTTTGCTGGACATCTACAATGCAGGACTGCAAGTACTTTTCTCCTTGTCAAATACACTCCATAAAAATACTATTGTCCTGCTGATTTAGTATATACACACACATCTAGTAAGGAACAACCAGCATAGCCTGACAAGTACAGTCCTGTGTGGGATTTTTCTCCCATGATTATCAGAGAAGATAAATGAAATTTTCCAACACAGCCATATCAAAGTCCACAACACATTGGTATGTGCGGGGTTTGCACACAATAGAAGGAGGATCTGGAAAGTTATTTTTGCATTCTAAATTATGAGAGAGAACTTTGAAACACTGATAGTGGAGGAAGCATTTTCATTAGATATGTTCCACTTTCTTCCTAAGCAATCCACTTACAGAAGCTGTATGTTGTTACATGACATATTTCCACTTTCCTGCAGAACTGCCTGTGATTTTTTGAATGCAGTTTGTTGTTACTGCCTTTCTTCTCCGACACAATGCACCATTTTTTAACCTTTTCAGTAACCCAGTGACACCTCTGGAATATTACAGTATTCCTGTCAAAATGTCTGGTCTGCAACAATAAACTTTACATTGATGTCTTGCTTTTCGGGAATAATTACACCATTCCTTAAATGTTAGCCTATTTACTATTTGTGCAAAAAGATGACAATAAAATCAATGGAACACAATTCCCAAATGTATATCAAAGTCTTTTGCAATGTTAATGGATTAGTGTGTCTATAGAGGTGCAAGATCATTTTGTCTCAATGCTTGGATGTGCACATGATATGCACTTCCTCAAAGCTAAACTTATTAACCCTTATCTGCTGAGCTCATCCGTTCAAAAAGTTAGTTTAATCTCCCTGCATTTGTCAGGATTCCATTTTTTTCAAGTCAAGCCCGGGAATGCTGCCCATCGATCAATAGGTGTATGATGAAGGAACTTCGTCCTGCTACCTATGACCAGCGGCTGTTTTTTCAATGATTCCGCAGGAGTCAAAAACTCAACAAAGCGAATCGCGGATGCTGTAAAGGGAGCATGCTGCTCATGTCTGTGACCACTGTATGCAAAGCTTGGCATTAGTCACCGCCAGGCCGCCTCTGACAGCCCTGAAGTGAGGGAGATTAATGTGAGGCAGGGGCACTTTATTATTGTCATTCTGTTCTTTCACACTCTGCCTCTGACTTTCAATTTTGCTCCAGAATTAATTGTCTGCTCCCTACAGTATGACTGATGTAGAAGGATACAAGTAACATAGGCACCTGGTTCTGGCCTTGACAATCTGACTCGTTGTTGCAGGATGTATTGTGTACAGTCAAATTCAGGGACAGACGGGCATCTTTCAAAAGAAATCAGCCAATGTTTTTTTTTACTTCAATCAGATTTGACTGTAGATTATCCTTCCCTAAGACAATTTTTCTCTTGTAGAGATGCTAACAAAATGCCAGTGCCATTATTAAGCACCACTGCCGTTTTATGCAGCCTCATATGAGGCCTTTCTTTCTAAGCTCTTCTTTTTATGTTTGAAAGTAGTAAATTAGTCATGTAGTAGTGTTAAATCCCTGCCCTCTCAGAGTTAAGCATTGTTGTGAAAATATTATATATATGGTATCTTTGACAATATAAATACATGGCTATGTAAGCCAGTATCACTTACTATTTATTGTACTAACAGTTCCAAAGAAAATTACACGCAAAGACAGACAAATATTTGAAGATCCTGTATCTAATAGAATATCTACTGTTCATCAGACTTAAATGAACCGCTGTACAAAGAGATCAAAGAACATCTTCACTAGAGAATTGAGGACGGAAAAAAATCACTTTCAGGATGGAAAAGACCATACAGGATCAGTCTTTGAACATGAATGTCTATCTATCAGTCTGGTTTTTTTTCAGGTTAACATTTGATGATGACAGATGCAAAGCCAGTTCTACACCGCAGCAAAAGAAGGCGCTTCACCTTTATATTTAAAAAGTCAACGCTGGCTAGTAGTCACAGACATTGTTACCAGATGTACAGGCAATAATATCAATATTTGTTATTCTAAAATAACGTTAATTGTGGTATATTTGGGAAAGATTTCATTTTTCTTGCCAGCTACTCTATATGATCATTAATACTTTCAGTTTGATTTTATAATATTTGGGCATACTAGTGATAAACTTGATAACAGAATATATAAAAATAAGCAACACAGAATGTTCTACTGCTTAATGTTTCTTCCTTATTAGATGGGTGGGATTCAAAAGGATCTCAGGAATTTCTTCCCAAATATGCTCCCTGAATAGAACACGCAGTAAATTATTGTGCTCTATCTCATCTATTTCTTCAAAATGACTATGATACTATATTAAATGGTAAAGAAATATATAGTATGCTGAACTGTCTTCTATCCTGGATACCACAAGGAAAATGACCACCATTCAGTGAGAACAATCCAACCTCATTACTTGAGTGATTTATCATAATGAGCAAAATGTAAAAACATAACTGGTTGCTTTTATGAGAGGAAGCAGCTTTTCCCAATTGGTAGGGTTTTCCTGGACTTTTCAGCAAGGATGCATTTCAATATTCTCAAAACACACAAAAAGCAATAAGAAACTGCCTCTTTAAAAAGGTATGTGGGTAAATGTTGTAATATCCTTCAAACCTGACATTAAGTATTCAAATGTTACTTAAGCAAAGTGTGAGCAATTAAATTAATCAATCTTCCCAGCCATGTACCGAACAGATGTTCAATAAATCCTCTCTGCTTACAGTGTGAGAGAAAGAAAGTCCACTTTTAGCTGTCCTTCAGTGATGACATCCCTCAGCCCGTCCTTTCACAAGGCCTCATGGGCCGCTGCCAGGCAGTTCTGCTGTGTTGTTTCTTTATTATAAATAACAACAGACCACCTGGACTACCTGCAGTACCTGGAAGCTGAGGTTTAATGATCCTTCAGGCTACATCCTCAGCTCTCTCCTGATCCCAGATAATGGGACTGATGGGAATGGCAGAGGAGTGACGGATGGCAGTGACAAATGACTCCAGATAAACATGTGCTGACAACGAGTGAATATGGGGCAGCGTTGCAGAAAGGTCAAGATAAAAGTATTTGCTTGACTTTCAAAGTTTCTCCATGAAAAAGCAGTCGGCGTCCTCATATTGTTACTACCAGATAGCTTTACCAAGCAGATTTGTAGAACACACTGTCAAATTATTGCAAATCTGGCAAACAACAATTCAAGTGGGATCAAATGCTCCCACCTTTCAGTAAAATTAGCCATCTGCAAAGCTAGAGCAGCTCTGTTACAGAAACATACAAGAACCTGAATATTTGCAATTTTCAGTGTTGAAAGCCGCTAGCAGATGCACACATGCCCTCCTGGTTTCACGTGCCCGTTCTGTTCTGACCAGGCTCCCATCCCAGCCTCAACAGTGCTCTCTCATTCTCTCCAGCACAAGGAAACGTGACTTTGCAACACAGTTTCTCTGCCTAATTATCACATGAGATGTCTCCTTAGCAGAAGTTATAAAGTTCACCTGAAAGTCCCGTGATATAAGATTTGATTATTATAAGATACGCCATCAGATCTGTGTTAGAATTTTTACCCATTAAGAACTAATGTTATTTATGGCACTCCCCCAGCTTTAAACAACAAATCCTATTGGTTTATATGATATACACGATGCATCTCATCATCTTAACTTTTTACATGTTAATATCATCTGTGATCAAATGAGTCGACTGACATTCAAATGTAATGGTTAAAATTTCTGCACCACAGATATACAACTTCAACCTTTTGAATGCTGCCATTCCATATATGGACTTTATCCACATTTTAATGAGGCTTTAAAATCTCCAAGATTAAGCTAGTATTTTATATAGAACTGCCTGCTTTTTATGATATTCTGACATGTTGTACAACATTTGTGACTATATTGATCCTTATAAATTCAGCATCTATATATATTCATGGAAAGTATGCCCCTCCACATTCACTACATAGAATAAATGGGGTGAGGGGGGTGGGTGGTTCTTAAACAATTTGCTCAGCAGTAGACAAGTAAGGAATATTACAGTAGCACTGTTGCACAATTTAGCAACACTTAACAAATTAAACTACCATGCACAATAAAGGAATGCCAGCATTCTTCCTCAAATCTTACCCTATTTCACTCTCCTTCTGGCAAGCCTGTTACAAGTCCTGAGGGGGTAAACTGTGATGTTCTCACACCTGGGACAGTTATACATCTTCATATCCTCATCGTTGCCTGACTGCAGAGACAAGCCTTCCTGTGTTTCTCTGCGCTCTTTCATGCTTTTAATCTAAAGCAAATGATTGCAAGAAAAAAAAAAGAAAAAAAAAAAAAGCATTATCACCTTGGCAAGGCATCAGGAGTTAAAAAAAAATAATAATAATAATAAAAGGAAAAAAGAAAGAAAAAGAAAAAAAAAAAGCAAGAAAAAGTCTGTGGGCAAATTCATCTTCCATTGCTACAATCAATCTCTCACCTAAAGAAATACACAATAACTAGGCAGGAAGGGGCCAAGATTTATGGCCTAGAAACATCTACACTGACCAGCATACACCTAGCCTTCTTGGCTCCCTCCTCGCCAGAATGGCTCTTTCTAACAGTTACAATGATATACTGTCTCTCCCTACTGTTTTACAAGTACATTAGCTTTATTTAATGAGATCTCTGAGTAATTTAACAGATGTATATAGGACATAAGACTAGAAAAACTCTTGCTACTCGAATATTTTCACCAAGGTATTCTAGGGGTAGATAATCTCTGCTACCATGTTATGTTCCTTGAAATAGTGTTATTGGAATTTTGAGAAGGTTTTTAAAAATCATTTTAATAGAAATAGAATATTATAATCAAATAGAATAGAGCAATATTCAACATTTGCTTGTATCAAGACCATAAAAATCAGGATAAATGCAGCTATTTTAGATCCTCAAAACTATATATTAAAAGGCCTGAGAGAAATTCCAGTTCACAACAACTGGTTGGCTCAATAGGAAAGCACTTGAAATACTGCATTCTGAGTTGTTGATTACTGTATGAAGTGTACACAGCTGTTGCTTCCGATAGTTCTGCTTTCCGTTATCATACATCTGTTTCTGGACTCCAGGCAATGCTTAGAATGGCTGCTGTTGTCCAGCAAACTAGTTTTAAATAATACTGTTAGTAAAATATTAAACAAAAAAGACTATAATAATAGATTCTACAATAACTCCTATAATCAACCAATTAATAATATTGAGAAGTGGTAATAAGGAATTACCTGTTTAAAATAACGTTCAAGCAATTTTTCTTAGTTAAAGAAAGAAGTTGCATAAATTTCATGCTTTTGTCTGTGTGTTTTTGCAGCAGCACAAAATCCATACAGTGTCTTAATGTTTTCTCATGCATTATATCTTTAAACTTGATTAAAAATAGAGTATTGCCCCAGATTCAGTAAATGACTTCAATGAACTACATTAAAAAAATTCAAAAACTTCAATTCTACCCAGTGGTGAGACCAGCACTAATTGAGCTTAGTGGCATTTTTCTGTAAATAATGTATAGTCTCATTAAAGAAGGTTTATTTTAGTTTGAAAATACATTTCTCTTTAAAATTCTTTTAAGCTGAAGGGAGTGGGGGAAAGGCTGAAAGCAGTATTAACTATTCTGGCAAAGTGTTAAATGTCCTTCTGGTTTACAGGATATTGTGTTAACCTTGAATTAGACCATATAACAGTTCCAGAGCATTTATACATCACTACCTATAGAGGAATAGGATGCTTACAAGTATGTTGCAACAGATATGCCTCATATTCGAGCAGAAGCAGGTAAATATCTGACCAAATGAAACATACTGAATGACACTTAAATACTATATCACGTCTACTACAGCGATAATGGTTTCTTCTTTAGAAAGCAACAAACTTCAAGTTGGGAGCTTCAAATATAGGTGTTTCTTTATATACTAGAAAAACACTGATCAATTTCAGGGTACAAATTTATCAATACTGATGGCACAACATTATACTACAAGTCAAGAATGCACAAAATTTCTGCTGAAGCAGAAAAGAGAGTGGGAGAACACAAGCTGGAATACAGAAAATTCACTGCATGAAATTTCATTTCTTGAGAGCTATAGATCAAGTTGTATTTGTTTAATGAGGTTGACACTAGAAAGATGTATAGAACATGTCAGACACCCAGTACCAGTGCGTTCTGGGAAAAAGATAACATCTGAGAATCTGACCACTCACTTCGTCTTCTAGCCAGACTTCTCTATCTACTGGTTCTTTGGGGGATTATAAATGAGAGGGCAGAAAGAACAAGGAGCAAAATAATGAAAAATACACAAAAAAAGAAAAATTATAACATTGTAGAGCAACGTAAAGACAGATTTATTGACCTCACAACTACATAATCAAGAGAAAGTTATCACTATAGAAACTTTTACTAAGCGAAATGATCTTAAATAACAAGGGAGTGCTATGAAATTTACAGCACTTTTAAGATATGCAAATTGAATGCAAGGTATAGACATAAGGGTAATTAATTGTAAATCTAAGAATAATGTTTCTTTGTCAGGGCTGTCTCCATGTTGTGGAATACATTCTAATGTGCCTTAAGTCTGAATATTTCTTAAAGGCTGGTCTAATTATATGATGTTCAGAATTTCAAAATAGTAGTTATTCTTATCGTTTAATATAGCTGCTGTAAAGTTTCATAGCAAAATTTACTGATTACATGAAAATATTTTCTTTTACTTTTCAAGGATAAAGCATTTATTTAAAAGTCTGGGAACTGAGAGCTTGTTTTGGAAAAAAATAATATGATAGAAACAGCTTTTGTCTAAACCTGTTTTGTGTTTGATTTCTTTTTTTTTTAAGAGGAGAGTAAAGGAAGATGAAAAGGAATCAAAACCGCTACCTATAAACATCTTCATTTGATGTGACTTTAAGTTACAATGTTAGTTTTCTAAGGACTTTGAGAATAAAATATAATTTTCTAAATACATTGTTTACTTCATTTTTTCCTGTATTAAATGGTAAGCTATTCATCTGATAATGATTAAGGTCAACCCTTCCATTATAACAAGACAATAAAAACTCAATTCATCATATAAAGGCTTGGTATTCAAACCCCAGGCTTAAAAGGAAATTCATATAAGTTTTCAGAACATATAAAAACTTTTACAAAAATAATTCAACTCTCTGCCAGTTTCTGAAGCCAGCCTACTGTAGTTCCTGACAAAACAAAAAAAAAAACAACCACTATTTGAGCTGTTTTCAGTGTTTAATTAATGTAGATCTATTAAAACTAAGTTTCATAAGGAGACAGCAAAAGTCTTCACCATTAACAATGCTCTAATATCTGAGACATATTTGATCTGTAGTTAAAAAGCACTCATATCCTTATTTCTTTGCAGAACTTCCTATAGACCTGTAGAACAGTTAAACAGTATAAGCAGCAAAAAGAGCACGAACTAAAAAAATCCTTCCTTATTTTCATCAATGTTACATTCCTTTTACTTGTACAAGAATGATCCATAGCCCCCAAATACATTATTTTCTTCCCATACTCCAAAGGAAAAAGAGTATAACACTTCCTAAGCATCTATTTCAAAATACATGCTTGGCATAGTTGATCAGAGGTGAGATAGTCACTGGGAGGATTCCAATTCTTTCTGGAAACCACCAAATGTAATACATTGGTATTAAGAGAAGGAAACTCCTGGAGGGATAACAACCAGAGATCCTCATGCAGATATCAATTAATAGTTCCTTACCCTCCTAAAAATTTTGGCCAGCAGAATGAGTGACAGTTATCTTCCTGAGATGAAATGCATTTTGGAAACTCCTCTGACAATGCCTTTGGGAGACAGGAAAGAAGAGTGACTGACCATCAACTCTGTAAATGCTAAAATAGGTATTGAAATTGTACACATTCTTGCTTTATTGCTGCCAAAACAATAAAAATATCTTGCTACTATTTTTTACCTAAGCATAACACACTATAACTTCACCTCCCCTCCAGCTGATGGTTTGTGCTTTGGACTTATAGTTTAAATAGAGATCTCAGGAAATTTGAAATCATTGCCAGATATAGAGACAGATTTTATAATGTGAGTTAAATGCATCATATGTTCACATTATAGGGTGCATAACACTTGCAGAAATTATAAATTCTCCATATGCCAGAATTAATAGCTTCCTTAAAGGATCTTTCAAAAATTATTCTTGTATGGAAGTAAGTTTCCAAAACTTTCTACAAGAAAACAGAAAAACATGGCACTTATTCACTGTTAGTTGGAACCAAGGCAAAACGAAGTTTTTAGCCTTTCTTCCCTTTATGATGGGTTTCCTACACAAAGCTTAAACCTTCACGAACATGAAGAATATCCTGTGGGAGTCCTCATCGACATCCTCTTCTCTAACTACTTGAAAAGACAAAAGGCAGTCTGGGGTAGTAGAGGCCATAAGAGAACAACTGGCCTAACAGATGTGAGGAGGTTATCAAAAAATTTCAAAAGGCCACTTAAGTAGGAATCCTAAGAGTAAGACTTCACAACTCTGAGGGAAATAAAGAAGGTTAAGGCTTTATTTTTCCTGTAGAATGTGCCGGAAATTCTACTATGGTGGTAAAGAGACCCTGATCTGAAAGCCAAAAGGTCTTGTTTTCAGCAACTGTTTTCTAAAGTACGATTGACAAAGTTTATGGTTTTTTTCTGAAGCATTTTTTGCATATTATAGTTTTAAGTGGATTTTCTTCAATCACTTAGGGAAAGATCATATATTGTACATCTTAGACAAGTTGCAGAGGTTAAGCATCGCTATGTCTGACCCACATTAATTTTTCTCATTAATCTATGATATCTACCAGTAATTTTACTCATTGCATTTGCAGGTTCAGTGAACATTTCAAATGGTTTATAATTTTGCTGGAATCTAGTATTCAAATTCATGACTGAATGCTTGGAAAACACAAGGCTGTAGAAGAGCCAAACTAGGCTTATGCAATAACTATGACTGAAAGGAATGGTTAAAGCCAGCAAGGTTTTCCTGCCAATTGTTTCCAAAGTCACTAATCACACCAAAAAATGCTCTAATTTTGTGATTCTTGTAACTCAAAACTGATTTCTCCAATACAATTACTGCCAAGTCAAACTATTATGAAAAAAAAACATAGCTAACACTGCATAGTAGCATAACTTGGTTCACTCTCTTCTACTACCATTTGTTTTCTAGCTTAGCAGTTTTGGAGGGGTGAACTTCCTATTCACTTGAAAATAACAATGGGAGGATCTGTGGACTAGACAGCAATTAAACAGTATGTGTTTGCTTGTTTTTTCCATTGAAATCATTACTGTTTTCAATGGTGAGATGGATTGTAAGTATCTGGCAGAACAGAAAGCAAAACTGAATGAAATTCACAAGGACTGAATCACAAAGTCCATGCCCATATGATGAGCTACCAAGTGCTGAAATGATAATCCTACATATCTCATCAGGAATACCTGAACAATAAACATACACAAGGTAAACAGTGAGAGAGAAAAAAAAAAAAAAAAGGCAAATTTGGCCTTACACTCTTACTACTAAGAAGACTCGTGTCTAATTACTATAAGGTTGATAGCATTAATCTTCTGTTTTTTTTTCCCCAAAGACCATTAAAAAAAGTGTAATTCTTCACCTTGTCCGTAAACTCAGTGGAAACAGTTCAGTTCAACACTCACTTGGTGCGTGAAATTGTTGACACAGCTAGAATTAATACTAGGCCTACACACAAATGTCGTTGCTTTTGTCACTTTCTGCCAATCACTTAACAATAACCAGAACTGGAGGTCTTCCTGCTGAAGAAGGGATGATGGAATAAATAAAGGTTAGAATATCCTTTTATAATGAAATTACTCTTATTTCCAAAGAATGTTTTCTTTAGTCTTACTAGTTTCCAGCATGAAAAGTCACTCCCTGGACAATTAAAAGAGAACTGGAAACAAAGTCAGACAAAGTGATTCACTGATACTTTAGATTACTAAAGGTAGCTGGATTTCTGATGATCCAAACCATATCTAGTGAAGCTGTGTCTGGTGTAAATTTTGAGATGCAACGTAAAAAGAGGGGCAAATGATGCTAAGCACAAAATAGCAGCATATAGGCACACTGTTCCTTCATGCTACTAAAGATACTTTTTTTTTTTTTTGAAGAACAAAGTTAAATCAAAATTAAGTGCCGCAGTGCAAATCCTGTACTGCCTTATACACTTTACTACCAGCACAAAGTCAGTGCATTTGCAGAGGATGTAAGTCAGGGCACAAATTGGCCCTTCAGCTCTCAGATTTCTCCAAGCTTTCCCAACAGCTTGCTGAGCATAATTTGAAGTTGGTTATTTAAAGCTACACAGAATAATACAGTATGAAGACTGGTGCGAACAATAACTCTTGCACAATTTATCACGTAGAGAAGAGCAACTAATCTTTTTAGGAAACAAGATATTCAAAATTATTTAATGCTAATATTTATGCATCAGAAAGCATTCTAAGCAGAAAACAGCCCTCCTCCCCCTCCCCATATACACAAAACATGCATTTGTGAACATCTTTAGCTACATACAATACACCATATTTTCAGAGAGTCTTGAAATTATCGTACTATATGTTGGCATTTATGAAATTCTGTTATTAATGCCACTCTTATAACAAAGATAAGCTGTATTTACAATACTAATACCTTCCACAAATAATTAAATACGTATAGCTATACAGATAGTGTTATATACCAATGATGGCTCAAGACTGTAAATTTAAAGTACATTATTGTAATAAACAGCAATAATAGCAATAATGATAAAAATAAGTTTGGCATTCTTCTGCCTAGCAGACTCCTGTACCGCACTGTCAGCTTGAAAAAAAATGAAGCAACATCTTATGAACAACTATTATTTTCTCGGCTGATGTTTTTTTTCCCCTCTATCACATGCTATTATGTTAAACAACAAAAAACCCCTGCAACTACATCAATATTAAAGTAATTATGAAATTGGACTAAAGTAACATTTCTTCCCAATAAAGAAGATGGGTATCAATCCATCACCTTACTTATACAACTACTTCTGCATTCTGTTAAAACTTCATAAAAAGTTTATAAAAGCATTGTTTTCTTTGATTAATTTTCAAAGTCTCTGATGAGAACAAGTGCCAACCTAACAGCCTAAAAGTGAAAAATGAGAAATTTCATAAAATCTTGTGTAAATATAAAAAATAAATGCATTGTTTGTTAAACACAGTTCGACTGTAGCATAGAAGAGCTGGTTACTTCCCTTGTCTCAGCTAGCATACATATAATAAATCAAGAAATAAAAGAAATCAGTTCACTTCTTCCCATTCACAGAAATCATAACTCTCTTTTCTAAGCACTGATCTCATGGATTAGCAGGCAGCTTATGTATGAAGCACTCATTGTTTGCATACCAAAATTAATATGCAGACTGCAATGCTGGTCAATACAATGACATCAGTACCCTATATCTCCTCAAATTCCATTTAGACATTTTTCTCTCAAAAATAATTTTGCCTCTTGTGTGCAAGCAGTGGTCCACAATCCAATTTATTTTTACTTACTAGGCTATTTGAACTATTTGAACTATTTTGCAGCACCGCCACTGTGATGTGTAGAGATGCACTATTAAGCTTGCATTTGTTTTGGAAAATCATATGTAACTGAGCTAAACATGTTGCATATGATCTCCAACTACATCATACCAGAAGGATAAGAAAGCTATGTATATCATCAGCCAAATCAACCAAAGTTCCTTCTACAGTGGTTTCCAACTTTCATTTAAGTCAAACTAAAACCCCATACTCTACACACAGTTGACACAAAGAGGGCACTTGACCATTGTTTACATAGATCGAGGGTTTTAGGAAATTTCCTAATTAGTTTTTGGATTTAACCCAAGGGAAAAGGACTCGATATTTACATCAGAACATTCAAACACATAGAACTGCGTTCAAACTTGCCATGAAGTAATAGCAGTATGTTAGCCATCAGTTGTAAGAGCACTTTCAACTAAGTTGACCTCTCCAGATTTTCAAGATACTTAGAGCCATTAGATTAAATTTAAAAGGCCTGTATACAGCTTTCTAGAATGCTATTTCCTACATATTTCCATTTTTAAAGAGTTCATATTGAAGATAATTTTAGTAGAGCAAAACAACTCCATTTGATAAGAAGAAATAGCACTATTATCAAACAAGGAAAAAGCAAAAGAGCAGCTATATGAAGTTCTCTGAACTGCCTTTCAACAGTCCCTTATCAATTGCCTCAACTGTTACTTCTTATCTTCCATGTGTGAACCTCAGTCTGAATATCTGCTTATTGGTCATTATTTTCTCTGAGAAACCTCTGATGGTTTCCTCTAATGAAGCCATATGAAGAATATTACCTGAGAAGATATATTTCTCACACAATATAATTCTTCCTCCTCCCTTCAATCTTTAATTCAAAAGCTAATCCTAAAACAAACAATGGTGATAACATCAACCTGGCTTGCTCTATTCCTGTGACTATGGAAATCCATTCTATTGACGTCTGTAAATGCAATTCATAACTTCCTGTAAATGTGTTCTATCCATTTTTTGGTGGCCACAATCTCCCAAAATACACCATTTCCACCAGATAGCAGAAGACTATCTTTCAAGACAACGAAAGATTGCAGTAGATTCAACTATACTGTACTGACACCAATTTCTATCTTCTTACAAATATCTAATTGTAACTTGCTCATACTCTACATACTATGAGACTATGTCTTCCCTTTTCTTTAATTATCTCTTTTTTCTTCTCAGTCCTAGGTGCTTTTTGTAAATTCTGCTCTTGCACACTACCTAGAGCTCTGTACCTGTGCTTTTACATCTTAAAGTATCTTACCAAGATTTTTATATGCCTCAGAATTCTAACGTTTATTCTCCTTTGTTTATTATGGGCAACTTTGAAAAACTTTTTAATGAAATTTATACTCCAGCACTTCAAAATATTCTTTCCATCACTAGCTCTCTTTGCTTGACATCCTCAACCATTTGCTCAGACTTGCCTTTCACTTCTGGCATAACCAGCTCAAATGTCTCACTCAGCTTCCTTATTTGTGATACAATCCATGTGTCATGTTCCTCTTTACACATCCTTCTGCTGCTGATCACATCTCCGGTTGTTTTTCTTTCAATTTACTTTCTTCTCATGTCTTATGGCCGAGTTGTATTGAGCTCTTTGGATGATGACTTTTCCATTATTCACCCTCAGTCTCCCACTGAACAGTTGAATCTCACCTATTATTCAGCTCACTTTAAGGAAAACTACCAAAAGTCCCAAAAGGGGGATCATGTACAACCAACTGTCCAGAAAACTTCGAGTTTGGGCCAGTCCAAAGGGCCAGCCAGTGAGAATAAGCAAAATGTTTTAGTCTGGACTTGGGGAAAGAAAACTGATCCAGTGGATCAAATCTCTTAATTCTTTCTGATCTAATTATTAAAGGTATTTTAAAACTATGAATTAAACAAAAGCCAGTTTGTGGTTGGGATTATTTCTTGTGTTTATTAAAAAAAAAAAAAAAAAAAAAAAAAAAAAAAAAAAAAAAAAAAAAACATGTAAAAGCCTGCCTTTTAAATTGACATGATCCTTTCTTCCTGTAAATAGGAGCCAATGATCTGCACAATACCAACACACTGGATTTTCCTCAACATTCAAAGAAAAAAGAGCAGGATAATTGAGAAATTAGTGCAGATTAGTAGCAATCTTCACAGTGACAACAGCTACCTACATGAAAATGCTCTCAATTTTTCTGTGGAGAATGTAGTTAGTGGGATAGTTTGTAGTAACCTCAACATAATAAGCAGCCTTTATTCCAACATTCAAAGTATCAAGGTCAGGGCAACAGCAAAGTGTAACATCAAGCAACATATTTGATGGGATGGCTCTGGAGCAGCTGGTTAGCTTCCATGATGAATGAGAATTACAGCAGTTTTCAAGAGACCAACAGAAGGCTGGCAGGGTCCTAATCAGCTATAACACCAGTAGTAAAGATCTAAGGAGACTAGAGCATTACCAAAACTACAAACTTCTCTGGGCTTTAGTTTCAATAATTACAGCAGTGACAGCTGGACAGTGTGGGCACATGACTGGAATTGGTTGGATTTTTTGACATATGGTGCTATTGGAATCCTGTCCGTCAGAAAAAGAACATAAAATTACCCCCCAGTAACTGGGGGCTGCAGGGCCCCTGCAGTGTCTCAAAGTAAAAAAGCAAAGATGGCATTCTTGCAGGTTAACATTCAGAAAATAACAAAACATTATCCGAGTAATGTTACAGCAATACATCAGCAAGAAGTGCTGCAGGGTCACAGGGGTAGTCTGAGTTAAATAGAGAAAGCACATTGGTGCGCTTGGTTTTCCTGCCATATGCGAACATATTCTAACTACATTTCTAGCTTATCTTCCTACAGTAACCATTTGGTGCTAGCAATGCAGAAAGGAGGAGCCTCACATGAGTTTAAATAGACTCCAGGTGTGCTGAACAATAAATTCAGATAGCTACTTTCTTCTATGCATGACTTTGATAAGACTGTTTTCCACCTCATGTATTCTAGGCCACATAAAAGTTGTGCACGCCCAGAGGCAGGAGAAGATCTAACCCACACCAAAGTGGATACAGTTCTGTCAAAAAGCAGCACATATTGCCCTGTGCTTATTTTCTTCCTTACAATCTTTTGATTAAAAATAGGTGCAAAGCTTTTGAAGAAAAAGTTGTTCAATACAATGAAATAGCACAAAACTGTTTTCAGCTAGACAATGACTCCTAGGGAAGAGTTGAAATCAGTAGGTCCTTGAGACATAATTCATCATTTTATTTTAATTTTCCTTATGCTTTGAATTGTGTATGCTGAAATTAAATCCTTTTGCTTCCACTCCCTATTCCTCTCTTTCCTTCTTGAGCAATCAGATTTACCAGGAAGTGCCATTTTGTTTCCTACCATGTACACAAGAAATATATTCAATTACAATGGCAGACTAGAAATGGAAAATCTTTTTTTAAAAAAAAAAAAAAAAAAAAAAAAAAAGTTTCATGTCTGTTTGTTTTTTTAATAAAAAATTACCTTAGAGCCCAGAATGGTCCATTCCAATGTGCAAAAAAAATTTGATTTGCAGAAAGACTTCTGCTTACAGAAGAGAAGAAGCTGAACAAGAGTCAGCAGCTGCACCCCTGGATCAGCCACATCCTGGGCTGTAATAGCTGGACAGCAGCCAGAGATAAGTGATTCTTCCCTTTTCCTTAGTTGTGAGGCAAATCTGGAGTGCTACACCCAGTTTCAGGCTCCGCTCTGCTTTTTCTTTTAATTTAACAAGAGAGTGACAAAATACTAAGGAAAAAAAACACCCAGAGATGCTGTATAACTTCCATCCTTGAAGATACACCCAACTGAACTGTATATGGCCCTGAGCAAGTTCAAGTAGTTGGCCCTTTGAACAGGTGCGCAGACTAGCTGACATTCCAATCTATCTTTTTAAATGATTCTGGGAGGATAAATAATACATTTTAGAAAACATCACGTTAACTTCTATTTAACTTTTATCGCATTAATATTGATTCTATAGACAAACTTGTACTAAATTATATTTAAGAAAAAAATTCACAGTTAAACATGAAATACTTATCTTTGCCCTTTGTACTTAGATTTACAAAGGCCTCCACAGCATGAGCAAGTTTAAGTATATATCATTGGCTTAGTTAATTCATGTTTGATTTCTACCTTGTTTGTTACAATGTGCAATTCAGGCAAATCAAATAACAATGACTCAGAGAAAGTAAAGGCCATAATTTCAAACAACAAACAGAAGCAAAAATAACTTCTGAGATACTTTTTCACAAAATGTGAACAAATTATTTTCAAGCGGCACTTCCGCATGCAAGTTGTATCTTTGCCCCAGTGTTTCATTATTCTGAGCTCTTGTGGACTTCCTTCATAACCACCCCCCAGTATACTGGGATGCTCCCCTCTTGGTTTTTCTTTATGCCTCAGGGACCTTTTCTGATGTTCATTATGTTTAAGAAGAAGAGAGAGGGTAAACCTTGTAATATGGTAACATGAAAGCCATTCCATTCCACAAAAAGCAGAGAAAGGGAAGGCAGAAAGACACAATACTACAA
This sequence comes from Tetrao urogallus, assembly GCF_951394365.1. Classification (NCBI taxonomy): domain Eukaryota; kingdom Metazoa; phylum Chordata; class Aves; order Galliformes; family Phasianidae; genus Tetrao; species Tetrao urogallus. The sequence continues at coordinate 10,392,215 of NC_136825.1, read as the reverse complement.
CACTAATTGGCAGGATAAAACAAAAATACAAGAGTATATGCTTTGTACAGTCTCTTGAGTGTTGAACAATGAACTTGGGTTTCTAGTACATTTAGAACTCTGTCTTTACCAGGGTTCTTAAATGTGTTAAAAAATACCATATGGGACTTAGTGTTTTTGATTAGAAATGCATTAATGTGGGACAACTGCCTTTTCCAGAAGAAAGGCATTTCTAACAGGAGAAGGCTGCTATTATTTATATGAGCTGAGATCATCCCATTTTCCTGATTCATTTAGACTGATGCCAACTACAGCCGAAAACCAGCATTTCTTCATAAAGGAATTATGAAATTACGGGGGACTTTGATCTAACATCACCCAAGTTTTCATCTACAGGGACCCACATCACAAACATTAGTCACTGGAAACATGCACTACATAACACATTATAATAGAGAAAAGGAGAGAGAAGCCTATTTGATCAAAAGTATTTGGAACTGTGACATACAGCCAGGTTTGACTCAACTAACTTCTGTTTGTTCTATTTTAGGGAGTTATATATTAGCAATTTTCTAACAAAAGTGAATTGCTTAGAAAGTGTTAACACTCTAAACACTCATATCCTTTGGCTTCTTTCCTACTATTGTAAAAAAAAAAAAAAAAGTCTGTCCAAGGAGCTGCGCTTCAAAAACGGATGCACAACTACATTCACAAATTTATTCTACATTTATCAGTATTTTCAAACATTTTAACTGCGCTCCCTTACACGTGTAAAACAAACCTGGCTGAAGAAATATTCGAAGAACTGCCCTCAAGTTCCATCATGTGATGACTAAATATGCAATACATACAACAGTATATAATACTCATTTTTAAAAAGCACACAAAGCAGATTAAAATATACTCAACTCCATCCTGTTCAACTGAAAGATAATTAATCAGGATACAGGCTGAAAGTTGCTGTTATGAGTCACCAAAGGGTTATAATAAGGGCCAAGACAAAAAGGCTATATTCTCAGACCAGCTCACTTTAAAAGGGAGTATGTTACAATAGTTTGATGAAGAAATGTGAAATATAAGGTGTCAAATAGAAGAAAATGCAATCAGTTCCCTGATCGTACACTGAAGAATTAAGGAAGGCAATAGCCTTGAGGAACGAAAGCACCTCTGATCTTTTGCACAGCATGGGCTGCCTGCATTCTCCTTGTCAAACTCTAAATAATCAAAATCAATGGAAGGCACTAGAAGTCCAAAAACCTAAAAGGAAAAATCATTTCCCAGATATACCAACAATAAAAGTCATTCCCTTGTTACATAATTTTGATTATTAGCAAAATAGAAAAGGCAGAGACTCGGACAAATTTTTCTATTCTGTATTTCACTGATATCTCTGAGGTTCTGTGATGCTCTGAGTTTTTGGCTCGGTATGTATTTCTAACTGATCTTTTGAGTAGGTCTCATCAGAGCCATACATTCAACAACCTCCAGGAGATTTAAGGCAAAGGTACTCAGAGCATCAGAATTAATACTCATACTGTGTGACCAAATACAAGTAGGTCAACTTGAAACCTAAATCTCTGTCACAAGTCAAAATAATACATACATTTCCGGTATATAAAAATGAATGCAATGGGATTATTTCTGTTCTTCCTACTCTAATATAAATAAGTAAGCCCTTTTCATCACCTTCTTTCACCACATCTTCCACCATCCAAACTTACAAGAAGAGTCTGGAAGGAGAGAGGCAGGAGTAACAGCTACCAAGGTGATACCAGACAGATCATGAATACCTGAAGTCACAGACGTCTGAACAAGACACAGACATAGGAGGTAACTGCAGCACCACACAGTTAGATAGTGATCTCAGCAAAAGTAAAGGGGACTTTTTCTCCTCATCGCTTCCTTCCAACTGGATTTGAGGTAGGAAGAAATTAAGCAAATTAACTGTTTCTAAGTAGTATGATATGTATGTTCATCATCTGAATAGCCCTTAATTTTCTACCTTATTCTGCAATATTACAGTGCCTTTGCATACCCAGTTTGGTGGACTGGTTTACAGCACCGTACACTCACATGAAATTCAGAAGTACCTCTGGGATTTCAGCTCCCTAAGTCAGCAAGAGCTTATAGTATCACAGAGATAACGGCTGTCAGTCTCTCAAGGGAAAAGCTCTGCTCATGTTGCTCTTGAAATGAATGATGGAACAGCATTAGAAACATCCTCACTGATAGAGGCTGACAGTTCCTTTATTGTCTAGAGTTAGAACTGCATCAGATACAGTATGCTGCATTGTAAAATAGCACAGTTTGATTCTGAATAGAGAACCACTCGTTATGTCAGGAAGTCTTAACAGAGAATAAGAGTAGTGGAATGAAGGGAGGAATGGGCAAGACAAGGAGGGGAAAAACAGTATTTTTAAGAACAGTTATGTGAATCCTCTACAGCCAGTTGACCCTCTCATACTGTAAAATCTTACTGGAAGATGAGCCACTTGCCTGGGAACCCATTTGTTTTCAGTGTATCACATACAAATTATGCTAGGATTACTACAGTTGTATCTAACTGAATTAGGGCACTGTGTTCAGGAGAATAAATTAGAAAGTAGTGTTCCTTAGCAAGTCTATAAGAAAGTTTGGCCTAATCCAGAAGACTTAAATTAAGAAGCCACTCTTCTACTTGTCTACCCAGAGAACACATGGATCCTGAAACAAGCTTCACAGAGGGAGTCTGAATATTCTCTGATATCCTCAAAGTGAAAGACCCTCGAATACTAAATATGGCATTAGTGCTAGGATCAGGCTGCCAGCTGGTAAAATATAGCTATGTCTTCATGTTAAATATCATCTACATCTTTGACATATCAGCTGAGCCTCTGGGTGATTTCAAAGAGGCTAATTATAATTACCTCTTCCTCTTACTAATAGTGCCACAGAAAGAGTAATGATGACACTTGTTCAGCATATCTGGCCTATGGTCTATCTGAGAAACAGGACACTCAGTGACACAGGCCAGCATGCTTCCTGCATTTCTGTGTGCTCTCTGAATTCTTAACATGCAAACATCAAGCTCTCTTACCTGGAAGAACACGAAGCAGCTCATGGGCCCAAAGACCTACCACTGCTTCCAAGGACAGGAAAGCACAATAAATTGGCTTCCCAGTGTATGGAATCACAGTCCAGATTAGATCCAGCCAACTCAGTCAACTGCTTATTTCACAGCATTTCTTTCAAAATAGTCCAGACATTTTCAGAAGTGCAGGAACTTTGAAAAATTTATACTAAAACAATTGCAAAGCCTGTAAAGTTAATATTTTCAAAAGACTGACATTAATATATGATTTATAACTGCATTGTCACATACTGTAAACTGACTTTCATTATTATTTTCCCAGTGTTTCAGAGGTCATTACAAATGCTAATACAGAAGGGAAGGTGGTGCTTCACCTCTAACTATTGGCAGCATTTACCAGCCTGAAGATGTCTTCTTACAACCATCTAAGAAACTGGTTTCTCAGTAGATAGTACAAAGATCCATCTGGCACACTAAGTGCCAGACTCCAAGTATATGTTCATTTCAGTACACCAGACTTCATAGCTGGAGTTCCTATTAGAGTCCATAACAGCATCCATGCTGCTACCTTCTAATGGCAAAAAAAGTGAGCAAGACTCCAACAGAAAACAGCTAAGATTTGCACAAGTCCCTGATCAGAATAACTTTCAAAACCATTTTTAGGAATTTTCTGCCTGATTTTTCTTTTAAACACAAAGGACCCAGGAGCTACCAAAGTTCTACTGGGCATAGTGGGGGTAGAATTTGATTTTGTTCATCCTTTCAAGAATGCCATTGAGGTTTGTAAATATTCACTGTGGTGCTAAGGTTTTGAAAAAGTAGTTATACAGCAAATTTGAATGATTAATGATCCAAGACATTTTAACATGTTATTTCTCTATTTTCAACATAAATAGTGTGTAAAGGGTGTTTAAAACTTTAATGAATCGAACTATATGAGTAAAGAATGTTAATCATTTTAATTGCCCAGTAGCCTGAAATTAGATTTAACAGTCTGATAATGTATCTTTAAAGGAATACAACCCTGCTCTATAAAAAATCCCTTCCAAGCCAATTCTAATAATTTCTATTTATCTTTTATGACATTAACTGTTATACCAGTCTGCCGACAGACAGCCTTACGCTCACATTTAGTTTAAATGTGGTGCAGTATAGTTTTTCATTATCATTAACGTGCTCCTGGTGGGCAGAGTGCAATGCAGTGGCACTGGTCACACTTCATTGCTTTATCTCATATGACAAAGAGAGATGATGTGCTTCAGTCCAGGCCAGAAGATGAAAGCAAAAGGTGGCCATGGAAAACTCCCCCTGCTGCCTAGGAACAGCATAAGGGCTGCATCGTGTGACTTGCTAACAGCATGAAGGGGCAGACAAATAGATTTTCCTCTATATTTATAACCAGCATCATTCTTCCTTTCAGGCCTTTCAGTGCAGGTAGCTGTTTTATATGAAATGAACAATCTTTATAGACGTACCAGAGCCATAACAAGGCTGATTTTCAGCGAGGCTGAGGTATATAACTCTTACAGAATTGTCAGGCTTCTTGCTCAACAAATCAAGCCTAACTTATGATGTTTGCAGTGTAATTTTTATTCCTGTTTGACTAGCCAACTACCCAGTGGTAATAGGATGTTAGAAAAGGGCAGTAGCAATGTTTGTACATGCCATGATTGATAGGCAAACTCTGCATTTTTCATTTATATCTCCTGATTCCAAATCAGTTAAGTTTAGGAAAAATGAAACAAAATGGCAAGAAAAATGCTTGCAGATTGCAGCCCAGCACTCTCGTAGATCTGAGTTCAGCCCACATCTGCTAGGATTGTCTGGAAACATTAAGATATCTAAATGAAAATCAATACTATATGTGCCAGCATTTACTACCAAGAACAAGTATCAAGAGACCTCAGCTAATCAGGCTTTCAAGCTTGTACTTGAGCCATAGACTGAACCCCAGGAGTGTCCTAATTGGCCCAGACTAATCATAGAAGAGTTAAATTTATAACCAGGAAAGACATCTTGTTTTTCTTACCAGTCATCATTTTGAAACTGAACACCTCTCACCTGCATGGTAGCGGATGTATGGTGATAGCCACTGGTCATGCAAGAACAACTACTTACCTGTCAAAGGTAAAGCAAAGACTAATTTACTGTCTTCCATAAAACCAGTCAGGCACATTTAAGCTTTTGGTGGGTATATAGTGCTATCAAGCCTTTCACATGGCTGCATATTTTCTCAACTTAAAAGCTCTGCATTTAACCCTCCTGTGCTAGAAGATAGAAGGTTTATATTTCAGAGGTAAAAGACCCTCTCAACACACACCAGTCTCCCAAACTAAATTTTTATTGCTGCAACATAACTATTTTCAATTCACATATTGTTGGTGGGATTTTGTTTTCTTTTCCTACTGTAGAGCATGCAGATGTGCACAGAAAATAATACACAGTAGTTCAGTTTACCTTCATAAGGCACAAAAATATACACAATATTTTTTTCTGTAGGAAAATAAAATTCCTTATCCTAAAATGAAAGTGTGCACAATATCTCTTGGAAGACTCTTAAATTCCACAGTTAAAAAATTATACTGCATTGGGGAATTAGGTTCCCAATATTTGTATTTGGAATGCCAAATGTGAGCAGATTTTATACTATTTTCAACAAATTAAACACAAATATGTAAAATGTTTATGAAGCTCAGGCTTCTATTTTAGGGGTTTTTGTGTGTGTGTGTGTTTTTTTGTTTTTTTGGGTTTTTTTTGAGTAACTTAATAATTCTGTATAGATTTCTTTTTAAAAACAAAATAAAGTGATGAATTAAGCCTAGAAATGCAAAACCTAATGTTTTTCAGTTTTCTTCAAAAGCATATGTAAAATTCCCTGGAGACTCACATCTACCAGAAGTTTAATAATATTATTTAGATTCTTTATATCCCATATGTTAGATGTATTTTTAATGCATACCTCTTAAAACAAAGGCAAAAAGTTGTCAGATATTGCATTCTCTTCTTACCACTGTTAATGGTTTCCTAGACAGTGCTATCATGGAAACAACATGGCATGTTGTGATCAATGAAAGCTTGTTTCTCACATGGCACAACGTTTCCCTTGGATTCTCATCTCCCACTAGTGCCTGCTGTGAAATTTTGTCAGTTCTTTTACCTTCAAGGATTTCTTGTCCTCCATTGTAGTAAACTGCTGTGTTATCTTCCCAAATCAGCCTTCCTGTCTTCTTTGCCGCTTCACCTCCCACTTCTCATGGAACAAGAAAGCTATCTTCATCTTCCCCTTCTGCCCCTATGCCTGATAACTTGCTGCTCTCTCACTGTGTAGCACAGAACAAGGTAACAAACAAAATAGAGCAGATAGTGAATTCCAGCAAGATTCACACAAATCTACATTTGAAGAAAGGCAACTAGAAGTCTTTCCAAAACAGTTCAGCTATCTGACTTCGTATTTCTAGACCAGATAGTTCACATGTCAGTCAGTAGAATATCACAAGCATTCTAATCATCAATACACAGAATTAGGTTCAAAGATGCATTTAACAGTGACTTCATTATTAATGAAAGCTACAAACCATACTCAGGAATTCCTCATACCTGCAGAATTATTTTGATACAAATTCTTGAGCTCCTTGCTTAGCAGAAGACCTTATGATACTCACATTTCAAATAGATTTAAAAAAAATAGACCAGGACAGTTTAGATGGAAGGGAACTTCAAAGATCATCTAGTCCAACTCCTGACCACTACAGAACTAATTAAAAGCTAAAGTTATTGAGCACGCCATTCAAAAGTCTTTTAAACACGGGTGGGCTAAGGGCCTCTCTAGAAAGCTGTTTCAGTGTTTCCACCTTCACAGTAAAGACATTTTTCCTCATCAACAACAAAAAATTTTGATTTGACCCCTCTTGCAGTAGGTAGGTACGAAGACCTTCTGAACTGAACTGAGCAAAAGCCACTGCTGTCAGCACATCCAGATCATTCACTCACAGACAGCACCATAGAGACACAAAAAATGCAAAGGCTCAACTTGGTACAAAAGAAGAAAAAAAAGTAAGATTGAATGTATGTGGCAGCTTATAGCATTACAGTAAGGCAAAGAGGTCAATTAATAACCATGTTGTTTAAGGATCTATTTCCTCAGTTTTGCAGCTTTCTTGAGATAACTAGTAATACCATCAGGCACGGTTTGACCCCCTAAGGAGCAGACCACAATTGCACAAAAAAATGAAGACCACTCCCTCTTCTTCAGCTCTGTAAATTCACAAAGGCTAATAAGCCCTGGAGGCGGAGGTCTCAGTTATAAAGGAAGAGACCTGCACCAGTCCTGCTGGAAGAAATTCCTGTATGGGTAGTAAAAAAGGGTATACAAGTCATTTCAGAGCTAAGAACAAGGCCCAAGTCACCTCAAACTCTCATTGAAAAGATGATTGATTCTGTTCTATTTTGCTTCTTCCAGCAGAACATTGTAGGATATTTTCTCTGCTGCTTGCCACCAAGTTTACTGCACTTGTCTGCCAAGTTCTGCAGTTGTCAGATGAACACGAACTCCCCCCAACGGTGTACACCTATTTTCCTTCTGATGCAAATTCTCCTTTTTACTAGCAGTACAAATCAGAAAAACACATATAATTCTTATTTTCATCTGATACTGAATAAAGCTACTTAAAGCTTATGCCAAATTAATAATCTTTTCTTGGCAATTTCACACCAGGATTCCATGCCAACTTTTGTTTAACAAGCAATGTTATTAACAGAGAAAATACAAATTTCTTTTTTGTTGTTGTTTCTGCTTTGAATTTGAGGTTTCTGATGTAGTGAATTCTCCAGCGTATATATATACCTAAAAACTGAACAAAGGCACAGCAGTTGTGTCATTTCCAAGAGAAGTGCTAATGTACTCAAGTTTTAGACAGCTTAGGAGGTTTGTTGGTTTCTTTTACATATTAAAATCACTACTGAAAATAGAGATGCAAGACACGAGATTCAGACTCTCCTCTAAGAGTGCTGTTTCAGGCACTCCAAGAGCTGGAGTTTCTAAGAAGACCTCGCCTCTCAGTGCTACCCAGGAAGTAGAAATGAGTTAGAAAGGAGGTTTAGCTAGTCAACAGATTATTCTCCTGGCACCGGGTACGCACTGCTGCTAACGTGCCAGCTCTCCTGCTGCCACCCACCATCTCAGCATATGGGGTGCGTCAGGAGTAAAAGGCAGCAGAACAGCACATCGCTGTATTTCTTTTTTCCCCTCATACAGCTCAGTTAAATCACTGACTCTACTGCTAGCTCTAAGAATTGCTGATCAGCAGAGCAGAGACTGCAAGGTCAGGGATGAAAGCAATAAAGGAGTAGTATCTTCCCTTCCTCCTGGGCTAAGGATCAGCCCTTGATTCTCACTATCATCATTAGCTCAAGAGAATATTTTGCAAGTCTGCAAGTGAAAACAAAGTAGAAAAAACACCCCTGCTACTCATGGTGAAGTGTACAGCAAAATCAGGAACAACCTGGCAGCTGCTTATCCAGTTCTTCATCTTCTCTTCTAGTGCTGCTACAACTCAATACAAACCTTCTTCACATCCATCCCATCTATTATTATATTTGCTGAACCAAAATCCTTAAACATTCTGCATCTTTTTCTCTCTTTCTTTTGAGTTGTACAGATGGGTTGCTTCTTTGGAATTGTATGAGAATTATTTGAGTACTATCATTTGCCATCATCCTGTCACATATTGTTATAATTAGTCTAGTTATGTCAAGTTCTTTGTTGAAGATTAATCTCATTCCGCCAGCGTTGCCTCTCTCCCCTTGTTAGATTGTGCCCCAATTTTTCTCTGTGCATTGCTGTAAGAGGTCTTCTAAAGTTGCTCTCTACAATCCAGCAAGTTCTAACAGATGTAAAATTGTGGAAGAACCAGAGCAGAACTCAATGACCAAAAGTCACCACTCATCATTGACTGAACTCTTCCAATAGCCAACATTTCAACTTGTAATTAAAGCAAATAGAGTTCATGCCACCTCTCAGAAGTAACACAGCTTTTGTACTGTTTGCTTGTTTACTTTCAATGCGTTTGGGACACTGACAAGATTCTTTATGAGCCCCTCTGAAAGAGGACACCCAAAGAACTCCCAGGAAGCAGTTCTGGCCCACTGTACTTCTTTCTGTAGGCAAGGAAGAGATTGCCTTTAACAGTTCCTGACAAGGTACAGTATGTCAGAGAACTGACACTGAAGTACCTAAGCGTGTCTGCAAAAAGGATGCAAAATGACATAAAAATACTAGTCTCAGTTTAGTGTGTCATCACTAGCTTTCAGAGTTAACAATTCATTAACTAAATTAAAAAGAGGTATGTCTAGAACTATTCAGCCTGATCATCAAGGAGTAATCTGAATTTGAAAGATTTCCACATCAAAAACATTGGCAAAGCCAATCCAAGATTTTACAGGACTTGATGGTACTCCACATAAAAAGGACAGTTCCCTAACTGCAGCTGATTTCTGGGGAAAGAACGTACTTTTCCTTGATCTTTGCTCTGAGGCTTTCTGCAAGGAATGCAAGTGGTGCTCTTTATAATACTCTAGAAAATTAATGGTGGCTAGCAGAATAATTTTATACCAGACAGTAAACAGAAAAGAACTGGATGTCAAGTAGTGACTGCAAAGTAACAAATTTTGTATGATAATATCAGTTTCCTAAATATCCATTTAACACTTTCCTAAAAATACTAACAACAATGTTAATAAAGTTCATTTTACTCTGGTGATTATCTGCTTTATCGTGTTATTTCATTTCATATAATTCATCTTACTCTAAATACTATTTTGTTTTTCCTTTTTCTGTATTTTCTCATGAATTCTTTCTTTCTTGTTCTTTACCTTAAAAATTGTCACTGGCTAAACAACAGCTCCACACCAGAGATTCATTTTTTTTCTAAGCAATCCTTAAGCAGCTGAAATTTGCAAATATCCAGGTTTCTGAAAATAAAATTCTTTCTTCTCCAGGCAATGCCTATATGAAGTTACATTAATTTGCACAGTCTAATCATACTGATTTAGCTACCTATATATCAAACTGAAGTGCAGCCACACCACTTTGCAGTGCCAGCAGAAGGTACTTCTGCTGTTAATCATTGTACAGCTCAGTACTTGGTTTGAAATACCCACTCATTACATAGCCTACGGTACAGTATTCCATTCCTCAGCCCTGTCCTCCCATCCCTGCTATCTGCTCAAGCGCTTTACTCCCAGACTGCCTGTCCTGTTGAGGATAGGTAATGTCATCCACGATGTTCAGTTTTAGTGGCATCGCTTGCAGAAGTGATAGCAAATAGAGAACAAGGGACAAAAACATCTATTTCTACCAATTTCCATTCTGTGTTCTTTATTTATTCTGGTTACCTGCTCCAGAAGTATGTTCTCTTCTCCCTTGGATCATTCTAGTCCTTGAAGGGCCGACCACACAGAATTGCAAGTAAGAAACATCTTTGTACAGTTCACACAAATTGAGAAAATCTGTTCAAACTAACTCATATGTAATAACAATAATCATCTTTCTTATTCCTGAGCATCACAGAAAGATATATAGGGAGAAAGGCAGAGGTGATGAAAGAGAGTGCTAAACAGCAGCTTAGAGTGGGAAAAAGTAAGGAATGAGTCCAAATAATGGAGTTCATTCATTTCTAGGGAAGATTACTCACAGTCATCCAAGATACCCTTTAAAAGAAACTTTAGCATAGAATATTCTGGACACAAATGCTTGCACAGACAGCTGAATTCCAGAGCTGCAGAAGGGAAAAAAAAAAAAAGAAAAAAAAAAAAAAAGAAAAAAAAAAAAAGGGGGGAACAGCTCTGATCCATTCAAAATAGTTTCTCTTCTTTTTATATTACAATTGGCAACAAACACAAAAATAGTAAAGCTCTTCATCACTTCCTTCTTTTACTAGAAACGTCCTAGGCTGCACTGAGTTTAGAATATCACAACGCTGAAACAAAACCAAAGATCCTCAGGATAGAAGCCTGAATGGCAGCAGGCTAGCACCTTTGCCAAAGAGGAAATGAACACAACACTGAACTGGACATAGTTTTTAAAGCAGGTTTGACTAAGGAATCATCATTCTTGAAACAAGTCTTACAGGAGAAATGTCTGCTATAATACAATTTTTAATACAACTAGAAGTTTGGCAGGACATTTGTGATATCAATCATTACAGTTCACTTAGACTTTTGGATTTGTGCTGATGCTTGGTTTTTTATGCTTTGGTTAAAAATTATAACATTTTTAGCAGCTGGATATATCTGTATCAGATTCACTAAGTTCACAATCTTCACATTTACACTTAATCACAGGCATTTTACAGTAGCATAACAGAATGTGAGAACAGCTGATGTTCTTAAATTGCACGCTTTCCAAAAGCACAATAGTTGTGATGCATTTATAAGATGCATCTATACAATAATTATGCTGTATGATATACGGGTATTTCACTGAAACAGTCCTCTTAGAAATACTTTATGGGGGCTTTACAGTAACCTTCTACATTTCCTTTTGATAAGGGGGAGGGAAGAAGGGTGGAGAGGGGAGAAAATTTCCACATTGCGGGTTCAGTCAGGCGGAGGACATGACTTGTGCAATCCTAATAAATCAGAGCATTCCCGTGTGGCAGAAGCAACAGGGGAATAGTGTAAGAGCAGTGCTGCATGTTGACCTAAGCAAGAGCTTATCGAGAAATGATGTCCTCTTAAACAGACTCCTGTAGAGATGTTCTGCATTTCCTCTGACAAATTGTAAGTGCCCTGACTGTAACATTCCTAACAAAATAGGGCTGATTTAGCAATGCACAAACTGCCCATTATCCTACTGCATAAAAAGGCCATTTAAAGCAAAGCCTTAGGACACTGGCCCACTGGAAACAGTACATCTGAAAAATTACCCCCATCTTGTGCCACCAAAGCTGCTAACTACCCTGGGGAATATACCTCATTTACAATACAGACAAATGTTAACTTTAATGAGTTTTAAAACTGCCATTTTTCTTTCATGACTTTGATAATGCTTGAAAACTTAAACAAATACTTTGGCTATTTTTTCACCTGGGATATGATCTAACTGATATTGCCACTACATTTGTTTTCAGATGCCCTTGTCTTTCTCTCATTCAAGTCATAAAGTGGTGTACAAGTACAATTAAAAAGTACACCCACTCCAAAACAACATTGGAAAGATTAAACAATCTATTTTAACAAACCATTCTGGTCTGAAAACTTTGTGTGCCAAGATTACTTGTCATCATCTTCCCAAGAGATGGAGTACCTTTTAAAAAGCATCTCTAATGAGATCTACAAATCTGTGTGCAGGACAGCTTACTTTATTGTGTTTATAAAGATAAAAAAATATTTTAAACAGATTATGGTTCTTGGGACTGATAAAAACACAATGGGTGTAAGGTCATTGGGAAGTGTTAATAAAAGTTTTCATGAAATATGACAACTCTCAAGGAGTAATGTTTGGGCATAAAAAATAAGTATGAAAGTATATTTTCTTCTGTGGTAAACCCTCAGTTTTTCTACATGTAGTTAACTCTCCAAATCCTTTGTTTATTCTGTTGGTGAACATTTCTAGCTGTTTGATAACACATCAGGGATGGCATTACTATTAGCTACTGCAGCATCTTTGCTTCTACTTCACTCGTTCTTATACAGTTATCATTGAAAGAGAACATTCATCTGCATTAGCCATTAACAAGACATTTTAGGTCCTTAATATGTCTGCCAGTGACTGACATCAAAAAATCTTCACCTCAGTCATACAGGACAAAAACTGTTAGAATTCTCTAAGCACAAGACTCTTCCGTCACCCGATACAGCTTTCATGACAAGAAATAATGGAAAACATAGAAAGTACAGGTGATTATTTCTAAAGCTGATTATTTGCCAGTAAGGTACCTCATTATGCTTATGCATCTCTTATATCACCTTTCATTCTTTTAGCCTGGTGTTTAGTTGTTTCAATATCTATCATTGCCACAAGCTGAAAGGAAATGCCTTTTCAAAGAAGAGTTTTTGGACAAGTTGGATTATGTTAACGAAATAAACATCAGATCTTCATTTTTCACATTTAGACAAAGTACTAGGAGAAAGCCAATGCCCTTGCTCACTATCCTATTTTCTCCACCTGTGACCAGATTTGAAAGCAATAACTAAAGAACAATTTCTATCTAGAGAGAAATAAGTCTTGAAGCATGCGACTGTTAATTGCAGAGTATTGACACCTAGAAATTTATTCAATACAGACACACACATTTTTTATCGTAGGTAAAAATTCGACCTCGAAATTTCTACTAAAAGACCAAAGATTTAGCAATAACTTAATAACCCAAGTAACACATTTAATCATATTAAAAACAAGAAGATAAGTAGAGAAAAAAGTTTAGAGCACTAGCAACTGATTATCTTGTTGGCCTTGTATCCAAAATGCGAAAGTCTCAAAGTTGATTCTGAAAGCACTCAATGTACAAAAGCATCAGTTTACAATAAAGTGGTGAACACTGAATTAGTTTGAGTCTGACAAAATAGATATTTCAAAACAAACCAACATCATGGAAATAATTAAAATACTTCAGTTATGTAACTTCTAGGGAGTGCAAAGAGTGTATTTAAGGAAAATTTTATCAAGACCTGTTTAAAAAAAAAAAAAACAAAACAGTAAGTTTGACTTCCTAGACCTGCATTTGCAAATCTGCCTTAATATAAAAGTACATTTTTTAAGCTGATCCCATAAACACACATTTTCAGGGCCCACATTTCAACAAGAATGCAAATATTTTAACAGTGTTTCCAAACAACGTAGATCAATTCAGTTGGAGACCTTCGGGACCTTTTACAGTTTAAATATCTTTATATTGGCAAGAAGATTGTATACAAACTATTCCATGAAATATAACACACTACTAATTTGAAGAGAATAAATAAAAGATTGGCTAGTGTCATGGAAAAGCACGGCATAATACAAGACTCTACAAAGAAAACTGCATCCATCCATCCCAGCCAAAACTATGACAACTAGGAAAAAGCCATTTATTCATTTCCTTCTACAGAATCAGAACAACATCACTGAGAAAATTAATATAGATTTATATTAAGGTTAATCAACCACCAGCTCTGAAATCAAGAAATACGCAGTTTATGGTGTAAATGCAACTTTCATTTTCTCTCATATAGTCAGCAGATAGCGATTACCTGCCTTGTTCCAGTTACAAAGCCATTTATGAGGTCCCCACGTCTGTAAATTCAAGTTTGATACCCACATTCTCTATGTAGAAACAGCACAGCTACTGAAAGATAATATTTATAGAAAGAGTCAGAAGAAATGACTACTCAGTCTTGTGGGAAGGATTTTTTTTTTTCTATATTATATTTTGGTTTTTGCAAAGGTAGAAAAGGTAAAGTGATTGATTCCACACAAAGTCATTGTATGCTAGCTTCACCTCAAGGTAATATTCTTTGTTTTTCTAAAGAAAATGCAATGGTGAAGAACACCAAAAGCAAAGGAGAAGAGCAATAGCAGCAAGGTACTAAGAGAGCAAAAGCATAGCAAACCACAGGCTTACACCATGGGCAGAGCTTCATTACTACTAAGGTCTTCTGTAAAGGGTATCTATATGAGTTAGCATACACAAAAATGGGCACAAGCAGAATGAAGGTATCAGAGTTGAATCAAATCCATACCAGGCTCTGTCTCCCGGCCAGAGCATTTTAAAAGAACAGCACAGACAAGTCTTGTGGACACTTCAAAGGGATGTGATGGGTAACAGGGCTTTTGCTTAGTTCCACCAGCCAACACAGAGAAGAGTAAGGGCATTAACCTGAATTTGGCAACCCCCACCTCTCTTGCAGACTATCCATACTAAAACTGACCTGATTTTAAATAACCTTTGTCCTCAGGGACTGCAAAAACAAAAGTGAAAAACAAAGACATACAGAGCAATTATAGGGAAGACTATTCAAACACGTGCCTACAAGTACAGTGGCAGTTGTAATAAAGACTACAGTTTCAACAAATTCACAGAAGCAAAAACTTCACACATCTTCCTATTCTTTTCAAAATTTAAAGCAAGCATGTAGAGTCAGTGCGATAAATTCACAACCTTCACTCCACCCCTGTGTTTTGGAAGTGCATCTGCACTAGACTGTGTGGCCAAGTACAGTTTAAAGCAACAGTAGTTCAGAATGATAATAGCTGCCAAAAACTCCCAGAAGATATTGATGCAGGTTGCTCCCAGATCTGCACCATCTCCTTTAGGTATAAGACAAGAAGAGGATTGATACAGCAGAAATATTTGCAGGCTGAATCCACTTGCTTTCCAAGAGCTCAGGGCAAAGCTCCTGCACCAGACTGAGTGGAGCCCTATATCACAAAGCACATCACAGAGATGGCCAACATAGATGAAGTGCTCAGAACTCATCTAACCTTTTCTCATTTTGAAATACTTCCCAGGCCTATGTGTATTTCCTTCAGTGTTTTGATTATGATAAATATATATGTGTGTCACCTAGCTTCCTTCACTCAGACAAAACTAGCCAAAATGTACTTGATAGGATATACTTACGCAGACTGAGCATACATGGTAGTAAATTCAAGCACAGCGTAAGTTTCTAGAACCCAGCTCAGAGGTTAGTAACTGTCCCCATAACACAACATTGTTTTGCATATTTTGTTTTTCAGATAGAATATTATTTCAGTGTTAGAAAGGAGTTTTATGCTTTGTACAAAACACTAAGACAGAGGAGAGGAACTAGAGATTAGTCACTGTTACTCTAAAGATTTATAAAATGTAGAAATAAAAACTTCATGAAAAGTTTCTCTTACATGCTTTGAGTCGCCAATAAATAAACATGATTTATTGTTTGAGATAGATTCCTGTGTCTGGTGTCTTGTTTCACCTAATATTCCCTAGTAAAAGTTACATGCTAGTTTTCCTGGGATGGGAGAACAGCTGTTTGATGTTCTGGTTTATAAAAGAGGCCAAGAGAGATTGTATTTGTTGTGGAATTAATTGGTTCAAATTAAGCACATACTGTTTTTCCAACTTACACTGGGAATCTTTGAGATTTAATAGATATGAAAAATAGCTGGTGAGAATAACAAACGATGATTCTGGGCCACCCCTGTAGCATGCAGGCTGTCAGCAAAGTTTGGGTAAATATCATTTCAGCAAAGAAAGGAGGAGTAAAATCCAGTAGCGAGAATCAGTTAACAACCATTTTGCAAAATCCTTTCTTCTAAAACAGCCACTAAAGGAAGCATCTTC